>NC_041394.2:273518563-273818563 GCF_900747795.2 Erpetoichthys calabaricus
TATATATATATATATTATATATATATATATATATATATATATATTATATATATATATATATATATATATATATATATATATATATATGTATATATATATATATATATGTGTGTGTGTGTAATATATATATATATATATATATATATATATATATAATGTGTATATATGTGGATGTGTATATGTAGATATGTATATATATATGTGTATATGTATATATATATGTTTACATAACCTCTTTAACACACTTTTGCTAGTATCTGAATATTTATATTTTATATGTAAATCTGTTTTGAGATTTCTCAGATAAGGAAGTTTTGAGGTAAGGTAGATATTTCAGAAAGTGACTATAAGAGGTTTTGAGTTAAGGTACTTAACACTGTCTAATCATGGTGCAGGAGAGTGATGAGTAGCATGTACAATTAAAATGTTCACTGTCCTCTGTACATGTGATAGTAATAAGCATATAAACCTATTTTTTTGCACAGTGGTGATAACAATCTGTTGTATACATTTATTTTTCATAGGTTTTTACCTGATTTTGTGTTAAAGTTGCTGCTGAACTTTACTACCTTTTTTATAAATAATTTATTGGTGCACCTCTAGTATCCTTATGTGTTTTGATTTGATTTTCAGTTTCTTACTCTGTGCCTTTTGCACTACATTACATTTTAAGGTTCTATTCATTTAAGGTTAATGTGACCTCCTTCCATATATAAAGGACAATGTCAGGCTGGAATGGTTTTAGAATTTTATTTTAATTTAGATCAATATTAAGAAGGACTTTTATATTTCCGTGGAGTGCTATCAACAAGATGCTGCTAATATTTTTGATTAGTGGCACCCTGGCATTTTTGTGTGGTAAAAGCTATGACCGGAATACTATTGATGTCTAGACATTTGGATTAAAAGTTTAACATTTGTTAATATTGGCATTGTTCAACATGTTTCGATTGATTTCACAAAAAAAGTAAAAAATGCATTCTTTAACAATTATAAAATGTAATTAATAGGACACATTAGCAGTGGTACCTTCATATTCTCTTGAGATGGAAACGTTTCTCTAGTGGTGTTTACATTTTTCACTTGGCACACATAACTAAGCATCACTGGCTTATGTCCAAATGTCATTTATAGTGTGCAAATTTCTGCCATACTTGTAGTGTTTACACATTTTTGGAATCTGAGTTAATTACTACCACATGAAAGAAGTTGTATTTACATTCTAGTCTTATCTGACTCTTGACAGGCCTGTGGGCATTGCATGAACACTTGAACCAGTCCATAGCTAGTTTTATATTATCATTTTCTGAGGTACAGACAACTTACCAAATGTAAGATGTTTTTTCATCTTACTGGCTGTGTCCTTTAGGTCTTGACAAATATAGTTAAATTCTGAAGCTTTGCTTTTCGTACCTCTAAGTAAATCATGCTACTCTAAAAGGCTATGAATACTTAGTTTCAACTCATTTATTGTAAGTTATTTCTGTAGCATGTAACCAACCATTGTCCCCTGTTTCACACTCCATTATTATTTTGTGTAATTTAAAAACTGTAAATTTCTAATTTCATTCAGGATTGAGTTGAGACTCTGATTATAAGTAAAGTTGGGTATTCTTTTGAACATCCTTGTCATTTCTGTCAAGAGAAAGGGAGAAGAACCATCCTGTCTGCAAGGAACAACAGTTTTGATAAATCAAACTTTTCACAAATTGTTTTGTTATTCTACAGAAACAAATAGTAGTGTTACCATGTTTTAGGTGACAGGAAAGGTGACTGAAATAAAATCATTGCCTTTTCTGTAACATACTGTATTAAAGCTTTCTATCTATATTAACTACATAATAGAGTGCATACTATTATTCATCCTACATAATTAATTTTAATGGCTCCCTAACTTGTACTAGAACATGTCTATGCTCTGAAGTGCCTTAGTTAACCTTACATAGTGTATGTGTCTGATTTGCTATTGGAAAATACTGTTTACTTTGAATTTTTCTTGATGTATAACATGGCACCAGACATTGTTTTTTGCATTTTCTCCATATTTTACTAGACGTGGAATGTGTTCTGTTCTTAAGGGTGTTCTCTTTAACAAAGAGCATGAATTTAAAGTTTTGAAGTTATTTGTCATCAAACACTAAAGTGACTCTTTTGACCTTGTGAAAGTAATGAAGTTACAAGAAAACATTTGTGTGTGTAGGGTATATGATTGCATTGCTTCTTTTTAACTGTAATGTTTTGTGTTCATTCATATTCTTAGTGATCTTATCTGGTTCAGTGTTTGATTGTACTGAAAGGCATTCATCGTGGAATTCGTGTTCTGGGTTGTTCTTTCAGTCATAATGTTGCCTGTCTTTTTTCATTCTTTTAATCATGTTGTTTACCTAATTGGTGGGTAAAATGGGGTGATTATAGGTTACATGCTGACTAGATTGTTGTGTGTGTGTTTTATCCCCTTGTTTAAGTCAGTGTTTCTAATTGATAAACAGTAATCAGCACATACCCTCACCCTGTAATTGTATTGCACTTGTATAATTATGACACCCAGTGTCTCCAGTCTATGTAAACTCTGCTTATATCTGTGTCTAATCAACTTTAGCAGTGGATTTTACACAAAATGTTGTGGGCCATAATTAGTAGCACAAGGTTATGTTTTTGTTCTCTGTCAGCTGTCAGAATAATATCTATAATAAGTATTTGGCTTTTTTGCTTGTAGTCTGCTTAAACTGTTTAGAATTTAGATTTTCTCATCAGCAGCTTGCCAGATACAGGAATTTCTTGCAGTCTATGACAGTATTTCAGCATAAGTTGATAACCTTTACCTTTCTTGTGCCATACTAACTTGATTCAGTGTTCTCTGAATATCTTGCCAGTAAGAAGCACCTTTGTGGATTTTGGTGTACACAAACTAGCTTGCTGTTCTACATTTACAAGGTGTAGCAGAATTTCCTTTTTTCTATCTTTGCACAAAAAATGAAACCCAAAATATTACATACTGCTTTCAAAATCTATTTTTTAGTAATGTAGAGTGTAAATTATAATAAATTCAGTTCAATCACAGTTAACAAGATTTTGTTAGAGATGTAGCACAATATAAGTGTAAGAGGAAGAAACGTGGTGGTCCTCTCAACTAGGGTTGCCTTTAGTCTATGAATAATCTGGACTAGATATTGGAACAGCTTAGCTATTAGCTAAACAATCAAGATTGATGTACTAAATAGTCTTCTGTCATTTGTCAAATGTCTTATGTTCTTATATAATGGTCATACAATTTTAACTTCCTTGTACCATAATGTTGTGAAAACAGAATTTTTCCATCAATACAATATGAATATTCTTACTTGCTTTGCTCAACTCTGATCTCAGAATAAAAATAGAAGTAGTTCCGGATTATGTAGTGATAACCAGATGCAGTGACTGCATAGATAAAATACCATATATTGTTTGTTTTATACCTCAGAATACTGAGTATTAAGAAAGAATCAGTCTCTGAACCTACCATCTTTTTTCAGCAGATTTAAGCAAATACATCCATCCATTATCCAACCCACTATATCCTAACTACAGGGTCACGGGGGTCTGCTGGAGCCAATCCCAGCCAACATAGGGTGCAAGGCAGGAAACAACAACAACAACAACATTTATTTATATAGCACATTTTCATATAAAAAAGTAGCTCAAAGTGCTTTATATAATGAAGAAAAGAAAAATAAAAGACAAAATAAGAAATTAAAATAAGACAACATTAGTTAACATAGAAAAAGAGTAAGGTCCGATGGCCAGGGGGGACAGAAAAAAAAAAACAAAACTCCAGACGGCTGGAGAAAAAAATAAAATCTGCAGGGGTTCCAGGTCACAAGACCGCCCAGTCCCCTCTGGGCATTCTACCTAACGTAAATGAAATAGTCCTCTTTGTATTTAGGGTTCTCACGAAAAGACTTGATGATGATGGTCATGCAGACTTCTGGCTTTTAATCCATCACTGTTGGAACATTACGGTGCTTTGAGTAGATGGTGGTGGCGCAAAAGGACACCGGAAAAGGAAACAGAAGAGAGAGTAGGGGTTAGTACAGATTTTAGAGCCACCATGAATAGTTATAATAATAAATTGGATATACAGAGTATCAGGATTAAATTACAGTGAAGTTATGAGAAGGCCATGTTAAAATAATGTGTTTTCAGCAGTTTTTTTGAAGTGCTCCACTGTATTAGCCTGGTGAATTCCTATTGGCAGGGTATTCCAGATTTTAGGTGCATAACAGCAAAAGGCCGCCTCACCACTTCTTTTAAGTTTTGCTCTTGGAATTCTAAGGAGACACTCATTTGAGGACCTGAGGTTACGATTTGGAATATACGATGTCAGACATTCCGATATATAAGATGGGGCGAGATTATTTAAGGCTTTATAAACCATAAGCAGAATTTGAAAGTCAATCCTGAATGACACAGGTAACCAGTGTAGTAACATCAAAACTGGAGAAATGTGCTTGGATTTTCTTTTCCTGGTTAGAATTCTAGCAGCTGCATTCTGCACTAGTTGCAAACGATTTATGTCTTTTTTTTGGATATTCCTGAGAGGATTGCGTTACAGTAGTCTAACTTTTGCTATGTTTCATAAGTGAAAAAATGCTGTCCTAGTGGTCTAATTAATATGCGATTTAAAATTCAGATTACAGTCAACAGTTACCCCTAAGCTTTTTACCTCCGTCTTGACTTTTAATCCTAATGTATCCAGTTTATTTCTAATATCCTCATTGTATCCATTATTGCCAATCACTAAGATTTCAGTTTTCTCTTCATTTAGCTTGAGAAAGTTACTATTCATCCATTCAGAAATACAAGTCAGACATTGTGTTAATGAATCAAGAGAACCGGGGTCATCAGGTGCTATTGATAAATACAGCTGTGTGTCATCAGCATAGCTGTGGTAGCTCACGTTGTGCCCTGAGATAATCTGACCTAACAGAAGCATGTAGATTGAGAAGAGCAGCGGACCCAGGATAGAGCCTTGTGGAACACCATATAGGATATCGTGTGTCTTTGAGTTGTAATTACGACAACTAACAAAGAATTTTCTCCCTGCTAGGTAGGATTCAAACCAATTTAAGACACTGCCAGAGAGGCCCACCCATTGACTAAGGCGAATTCTAAGAATATTATGATCAATGGTGTCAAATTCGGCACAGATCTAAGAGGATGAGAACAGATAAATGGCCTCTGTCTGCATTTACCCGCAAGTCATTTACTACTTTAATAGAGTGCAGTTTCTGTGCTGTGATTTGTTCTAAAACCTGACTGAAATTTATCAAGAATAGTATGTTTATTGAGGTGGTCATTTAACTGCATAATGACTGCCTTCTCTAGAATTTTACTTAAGAAAGGCAGGTTAGAGATGGGTCTAAAATTTTCAAGAGCAGAGAGGTCAAGATTATTTTTCTTAAGTAGGGGTTTAACTACAGCAGTCTTAAGACAGTCTGGGAAGACCCCCATATCTAATGACGAATTTACTATGTCAAGAATATTATCAATTAGCACGCCTGATACTTCTTTGAAAAAATTTGTTGGCATTGGGTCAAGGACACAGGTGGAGGGTTTCTTTTGAGAAATGATTTTATGTAAATCAGGTAAATCTATCCTAGTGAAAGAGCTTAATTTGTTTATAATGGAGTCCTGGGGTTTAGGAGGATCCTTAGTGTTGGGGAGATATACTATGTTATTTCTAATATCATTAATTTTTTGATTGAAAAATACTGCAATAGCCTTACAGGTTTTACTGGAAGTACTTAGGAGGCATTCCTTTGAGTTACCTGGGTTTAGCAGACGATCAGTTGTTGAGAATAAGACTCTGGGATTACTAGCATTGTTATTTATAATCTTAGACCAATAGCAGTGCCTCTCAAGACAGACTGTGTTATTGTATTCAGTTATTTTAACTTTTAATATTTCATAGTGGATAGTTAGTTTAGTCTTCCTCCATTTACGCTCAGCTCTACGGCATGTTCTCTTTAAATCAGACACTGTTTGGGTCTTCCATGGTATAACAATGCTAGAAGATTTTTTAACTGTCTTTTCAGGTGCAACTTTGTCAACAGCAACTCTCACGTTAGTATTAAATCTTTCCACCTTATTTACATTATCCTTGCTATTATAGTTGGTGCTATAAACGAACTGATTGCTTAGAATGTTTGTAAGTTTTAAAGCTGCTGATGAGTCAAAGAAGTGTTTTTTAACAATATGTTTCTCATGAGTGTTTTCTGTCATTATTTCTATATTAAAAAGTAGAAGAAAATGGTCTGATAGGCCCGTATCAATGACCTGCTTTATATCAAATTTTAGTCCTTTAGTAATTACTAAGTCTAATAATAATAATAATAATTCATTACATTTATTTAGTGCTATCCACACACGTATGACCTGCTTTATGTGTAGGCTGATTAACGAGCTGTCTCAAATCAAGAGTCCAGGAGGTTCATGAATTCTTTTACTTTTTGGTCACACTGATTATCTATATGAAAATTAAAGTCGCCGACTATTAAGAGTGTGTCATAGTTCGTAATTAAAATTTACATTAAGTCAGAGAATTCCTCAAAGAAAGACACGTAAATTTAGGAGGTCTATACATGGATAATACTAGAATGTGAGAATCTCCATGAATAACACCGGCGAGATACTCCCGGGACTTGAATTTACCAAAACTGACATCTTTACATTTTAACCGGCTTGAGTAAATGTTTGCTAGTCCGCCGCCTCTCTTTCCTTGGCAATCCGCACGAGTAAAACTATAATCTGGAGGCGCAGATTCGATTAAAACAGCTGCGCTATCTGAGCTAAGCCACGTTTCACTTAGTGCAATAAAATCTATTTTTCTATCACTAATAAGATCGTTGATAAAAAACGTCTTGTTAGTTAAAGCTCTAACATTTAATAGTGCCATATTTAATGTTTTGGAGGGGCAGAGATGAATATTAGGTGTGTTATTGATATTTGGAACAGGAACTAAGTTATTTTTATTAGCGCCGCTCTGTGTGTATTTTTTGTGTAATCTATAGTCTGTTTTTATAGTTTTAATACATTGCTCATCTCTTGGTTATTAGAGTATTAATGTTGAGCACTTTTATGGAAAATTTTATTAAACAATTATCATGTCCTAGCACAGCAATAGCATTTCAGAAGGGGTTAAGAGTAGAGATAGATAGTCAAGATAAACGAATTACCTTAGATATGTTTTTGGAGAGGACCCGGGCGCAAAAACTGTTCGGATGCAGGCCATCTCTCTTGAAGAAACGCGGCCTTTCCCAAAAGAGGTCCCAGTTGTTGATGAATCCAATGTCTTGATTCTTGCAGAAGCCTTGCAGCCAGTTGTTTAATCCTAGCAGACGACTGTAGTACTCATTTGATCGTCTGACGAGAGGTAGTGGACCCAAAATGAAGATCTTTGCCGATGGGGTCCTCTCCTTCGTGTCTGTAATTAGTGCTGTGAAGTCAGCCTTGAGGATTTCCGACTGTCAGTACCTTATGTCGTTCATGCTGGCGTGATACAATACAGTCGCTCCAACTGCCCTCTTCTTGTGTTTCTCGTAGATTGCCGGTGCACGTCTCCTCACATCTCGGACACAAGCACCGGGAAAACAAGAAACAAAAGATTTTCAATTAGGGCATGCGATATTGAGGTTTCTAACAATCGAATCACCTACCACTATTACATCACCAGGGGTTGAAGGCAAACTGGGGATGCGGAGAGGGTCGAACTGGTTCTGAGTCGAGATGCTCGCCTGTGCCGATGGAGTTGTTCTAGCCTTGAACCCCCGCCTGCATAACTGAAATACGCCGAGGTCTTCATTGGTGTCGTCGTCGCTCCTACGAGGTGCGGGGTTGATGTTACGCCGATTTCAGATGGCAAGGATGGTTTATCCAGCAGCCGAGCTTTCAGATCCCTAAGGTATCTTCATCTGGACAGGGGTTTCTGAATCTGTTCGTCGAGTGCCTGGAGTTCTTCTACGACGACGGCTACGCGATTCATCTCACTGTCGGCTATTGTCTGCTTCCGCTTCGTGCCCTAGGAAGAATGAGAGAGAGAGATTGGTTATTTCAACCCGGACATGGCGCCAGCCCACCGCAGGGCACACACCCACACACCAAGCACACACTAGGGACAATTTAGGATCGCCAATGCACCTAACCTGCATGTCTTTGGACTGTGGGAGGAAATCGGAGCACCCGGAGGAGAACACGGGAGAACATGCAAACTCCACGCAGGGAGGACCTGGGAAGCGAACCTAGGTCTTCTAACTGCGAGGCAGCAGCACTACCGCTGTGCCACCATGCTGCCACTAAGCAAATACAATTCCATTTTAATATAAATCGTTGTATGAGACATTTTAACTGTGGTTTCTAATTCATCCTTTCTGTGTATATTGTGGAAGATCAGCCTGACTACAGACAAATACCAGGAGACACAAGTCCAAAAGCACACACTTTTAATTTCTTTTCTTTAGCGTATACAATACAGTGCACAAATCACCCCAATTAGGCTCAGTCCCGTCTTTCCTTCTCTTTCCTTTGACTTTACTCTCTTTTCCTTTACTGCCTCCACTCCTCTCCCACAAGCTCTGTCTCCCGACTCCCTGAATGGAGTGAGGCAGGCTCTTTTACACTGCACCTGGAAGTGCTCCAGGAGCTCCCCGATCATCTTCTGGCAGCACTTCCGGGCTCCACAGCTGTCTATGCACCCCCTGTCGATGGCCTCCCGATGTAAACCAGGGGCTGCCCCCTCGTGTCCCGGGGGAGGTACTGCTGTTGACATGTCCTCTCCCCCCATCCTCTCCTCAGAAGGGCGTCCTGACTGGGTAAGAACCCCGGCTGTCTGCCACAATATTTTAACAAGGGATGGGAAATTCAGGTGTTAGTCTAACTGTCTTGGACACCACTGAAGAGGATTTATTGATTATAGTGGTTCTCTAATCTTAGAAGTTATTGTCTGTCATTTTTTATTTTGGAGCAGAAATACAATTTTTTGTTCATTTACAGTATGTTACTTGATAGAATACATACTTTTCCTTCATTGTAAGGCTCATGCATATACTGTAAGAATTTCAGATTTGGATCTTGGCAAGGCTTTTTTCAATAACTTTTGATATTTATTTCATGTTAAAAATAAATAGATTTGTTTTGTGAAAGTTATATTTATGTAACAAATCAATTAAAATAAATTATTATTTGGCATATTGTTTTATATTAAAGCATCTCCTATGTAGTTGGAACACAAAATGATAGTGTGATATACAGTACTGTACTTTTCCTTCAATGCACACAGTACATCTTGTCATTTACGTCAGACATTGTAAACCAGAAAAGCCCTGAGGCATACGGTTTCCTTAGTAGCCAGTTACTAAATTGGAGGTCTATCCCTGTGTTTAATTTTAATTCTTTGCTTATTTTGATTGGTTCTTGTTGCTATCAGTGTTTGCATTCATAGATACCAAAAACTGTCAAAAGTCAGAAATAAATAAGTTCCTTCATACCCCTGAAAATTATGGATGATGTTAACTAAAAATATATGAAAATATAAAATTTTCCATTTTAGTTTACCTTTCAATGTCTAATTATAATTTCTCTAAAATGTAACTACTTTCTTTTCAGATTCCTTGGAAATAGAAAAGGGCGCAGGTACTATAAACAGATGTTTTAAAAGTCTGATATTTTCTTTTTTTTTTTTTTATTATTAATACATGTCCCAGTTAAAGTTTCTCATGTACAGTACATTTGCATTAAATACAGTAGGGCATACAGAGGGCCTGAAGGGTTCCCTCTGTGTACAGGGCTTAAATTTCATGTGGGGCAAAGATGGTGCATTCTCAAACCCCTAATCTAGCAACAAAGGGGTGGAGAGGGGCCAGGTTGTTGATTGTTTTGATATTTTAGCATGGAGTTTATGAAGAATATCATCATCAAGGATTATTTGATTTATTTTATGTCCTATAAATTTATTCACTGACATTTACTGTCTTGTAACTGGAAAATAATTGTGACGTGAATTACTAAATACCAAAATAATTGGGATATTTTTTCTTTTACGCAAACTCATTTAAAATACTTTGTCAGTTTTGAGACATTTGCTCTTGTTAGATTTACTGTATGTTTGCATTAATATATGGAGAAGATGCTAGCTGGTTCGTCATACTTATGAATATTAATGTCAAATTAATTCAAATTTCAAATGTCACAAATACCTGATGCTTAAAATTTCCAAATTACTTCATCTTTGTAGATTTTTTCCAACTTTAAAGCTGTCTTATCAAAAATTGATTTAAGGTTAAAACAGCCTTTTTTCTGTTGTTTTCAAGCTACCTAACAGAATCAGGATCAGAATTTGCTATTGCATATGCTTGTTTACCATTCTAGGATTGGTAATTACTCATAACTGGAGGCAGCATCTTATTTACTTTGGACCATTTAAATATTTGTTGTATCTGCTCTCACTATGTTGGCTTTGTTTTGGTTAGGGATGTAATGATACTGAAATTTCTTTGATACAGTAATTTGAAGATCATCAATATTTTATCACACTTTCCTTACTATAGATAGAAGGGTGGACAGACACATATACCCAAAACTGAAGATTATTTTTTTTATTTAAAAAAAAACATTCAGAAGTCAGTGAAATGGTAAAAAAAACCAATAGTGCAGTGTTCTGTAAACATTAACATTAGTTTAAATATTTACATTAATGAAAGCAATATTTTTTTGAGGTAGTCCATTTGTTCACTTTAATTTCACACATGCATAAGTTTGTATAATTCAAATAATACAAGTGAAGTAATATAATCTTCAGTAAACATTACTATATCCTAATGGTGTTTTGCAAACATTTTACATGGCAAATCCTCAAAATTGTGCCTGTCAGTCACACATAATAAGTAGGGAAAGTATCTTATTAAATGGTTAAGGGTGAGGGATCTCTTTCAGCTGTAGTGTGTGGTAGCCCTGAACCTGATCTTGTATAATATTTCTTGGACCTCAATAAATTTAACTCAAAACAGAACAGTCCCTTTAAATAAACAAACTATATAGGCATTTGTTCAGGTTTTAAATGAATAGTGCTTTTATATACAAATGGTTGTTGCATAGGATTCCAAGCATATGCCATAAATATATTTATTAACATAACTTACGCAAGTTTGGCTCCTCTGACATAAAGTGTATCAGTCAATCAATGGTAGGAAATGGTAGAGTGGGTCGGTAAACTATCTTGATCCAGGTCTTTAGCAAGTGCTACAGACTGTTCCATATTTACAGCCATATACCACAGCCAATATTTTCAAATCTACTTAATCGAGTCCTGGAGTTGTGGTGAATTGGAGCCTATCCTGGCAGTACTGGGTACCAGGCAGCAAACAGCACTGAATAGGATGTCAGTTATTTGCAGGAAGACGAAAGAATGTCAACTTCAAAACCTTTCAAGTGAATGTAAGTGTTATTAGTGATGGGTTTTTTTGTTTGTTTTTTGTGCTTCCTAAACAGTTTTGTGAAAGAATACTACAGAATGCTGCAATCTCTCACGTATAGTTAGTGTAAATGACGCCTCCAATATAAATGTATGCATGTGTCTGTTGATGGAAAAAATTCTAATTGGTAAATGCAAGTTAACCTAACTGAAGACTCTAAAATGTCTCTATGAGTATATGTAGTTGTGTGTGCATGTGTCTAAAGTTGGTTTCCACTTTGTGCCCAAAAGCTGCTATGTTAAACACCGAATCCCTGCAACAGTGAACTGGATAATCAAATGAAAAAATAGATGAATGGAAGAATTGCCGTATAACCAAAGATTACCTGTAGAGGATGGAGAGAAGGTGCCCTTTCACTTGTCTGGGTTTTGTATTGTGGTTTTTGTTAGCTTGTTATCCAACTCCCTTACAACTCCCGAGCTCAAACTTTCAAGCTACCGAGTTGCAATTGATGGCTGACTGTGGGATTTTTAAATGAAAGGTATGTTTCCTGCAGTGTGGTGCTCAAGAGTTTGGAATCTTTCTTTTTCTAAAGCAATGGATCATTTAGCAGTTAGATTCTTAAAATAAATCTGTTGAAGACATTTTTACCACTTGAATGTGTTTAAGTACCAATCCAATCCTCATATTTATGAAGTAAATGTGATAGTTGACTTTCATAAAGAAAAGTCAATTCTTGCCCTTTGCAGAAACAATTTGCTGCCAGGCATGTTTCCTTACATTTTACTTTTAAAAGCCTGGGAAGATTTCCCAGTTGAAAATGTGCCCTTTATCCACTGTCCCTTTTGTGAAATATTAAATGAACATTTATGGGACTTAAGGTGAAGAACAGAGTATGGTGTACTGTTATTTCTATTTCTATGATGAAAAAAACCATAAAGCTTTATGCCCAAACAAATCTTATTGTTAATAATTCTATTAAATGTGTGATCTAAAATTTCATTAAGTGACATTCAATTAAAGTGTTTTGGTTTATTTATTTGTATATAGTTGAGCTGGATCTCCAACAAGAACTTTTTCTGTATATCTTTCTTACCTATTTGGTTACTTTTAAAGAGTTTTGGTGTGAAAATATACCTGGAGCTGGATGGAGCATTTCTTTTGACTCTCTTCATTTGGCACATTTTCTTTTGTGTGTAACACTATTCATGCCAACTGTGGCTCCCTTAGTATATGTACAGCTTGCATCTCTGGTTTATTAAAAAATGCTTGTTTGTTGCTGCTCTGGATTTGCCAAAAAGATGGACTGAAAGTGTTGAGTGTCATCCATCCCTTCTCATGTAGTTAGTAAATTGTCTTGCTGAGGAACTGTGCTTCATTTTGAGTCATATTCTTAATGCCTCAATTCCTTAATGCCTATTGATATATTAGTATGACACCCATAACAACCCTCTTATTTGTAGCAAGGGAGCATAAGTAATAGGGATGGGAATTGATAAGATTTTCACGATTCCGATTCCATTTTCGATTCTGTTTAACAATTCGATTCTTTATCGATTCTCCTATCGATTTACACTCTCCTTTTTAAAAGTATATATGAGCTGAGCACTCAAAAATAAAACTACATCAGCCAGCAACAAATACAATCAACTCAAGTCCAATGGAACTGTGCACTGTGCAATTCTGCAACCATCAACTATGGAGAATTAACAATTCTTTTGCAGAAATATAAGCATATCTGCTTTTTCAGGAAGGAAATTTTACTTTTCCCCGCCTCTGTGAAAGGAGAAGCTACCGATAGACTGCAGCGAGAACTGCCAGCATCTGAGCCAGCCAGACTCTGTCTGTCTCTCTTGTTATGGTCATCTAAATGCAATGCACAGTAATAGCAGGTTTTGCAATAAGGCAAATCACGCTAACATAATATGCAATGTTAGTTGATTAGTTACCTGCCGTATTAACGGGAGAGGACGTGCAAACATTACCGCTGCTGCTGGGTTGAGATTCACTAGTCCGGAGCGGATCAAAAACACGATAAGGTTATCGCATGTTTTGTGAGCAAATGCTTTTGCATATTCGTAGCGTTTCCTCCCTTTGATGAAATATCTACTTTGCAAGCATTGCAAGTTGCCCTGTTGTCATCCTTTCTCGTAAAGTATAACCAAACTTTTGAGCGCTTGTGCCACTTAGGCGCCATGTTTCCTGCTGGGTAAATGACGCTACGCAACATGGTGACGTCATTCGAGGCGACTGGAATCGATAGGGGAATCGTTTGCAAAAATGGCAAACAATTCCAAGGAATTGAAACAGTGGGAACCGGTTCTCAACAAGAACCGGTTTTCGATTCCCATCCCTAATAAGTAATACACATTTTAGTTTTGATAAATTAATTACAGGGATCATGGGTATTTTTGTTTAGCATAGGTTTTACACTGTTGCCAGACTTGTGTTACATGCTGAAAGTTTCAAAGAATTTAGATCAAAT
Organism: Erpetoichthys calabaricus; assembly: GCF_900747795.2. NCBI lineage: Eukaryota > Metazoa > Chordata > Cladistia > Polypteriformes > Polypteridae > Erpetoichthys > Erpetoichthys calabaricus. Next base: position 273,532,493 of record NC_041394.2, read on the forward strand.
CTGGTGTTGAAATATTTTTGTGTAAGAAAGAAACTTGTATTTAATTTGATGCCCGTATATTAGAATTATCTGCATTTTATTTGATATTGCATATTGGAAGTATTTCAAGTCATTCTCAGAATTACTTAAGGAAATATAATTACACTGGGTGATTACTCTGTTAAAGTAGGTCTAAAATTTAACATAAATCTTTTGGTAAACTGAAAGAAGAAAAAAATAACATTTCTGACAGATCTGTATAAGCCATTTGTGTTTTGTAGGTGCTGTAACATCTCATATATTTTGCAGAATTATCAAAGAATACTTTGAATAAAATCTGGAACAATTTCTTAAATTGCATCTATGTCGTTAAGGTTGAAGCCACGTGAATATGACATAGTGTTTAATGCCTTGTGTCAGTTCACATTGTAAATACCAGGGCTGTGGAGTCGGTAGATAAATTCTTCGACTTCAACTCCGACTCCTTAGTTTCCGGTACTTCTGACTCCAACTCCGACTCCTCTGTAGCATGTGTAAAAATCAGGAACAGGAACATTACCAGTTCAAATAATATAAACCACATTCTTTGGTAGTTTTAAAACAAAAGCAAAGCTTAACTAAATGAACAAAAAACAAAAACAAAAGCTGGAAAACCTAAAGCAGTTTATATATTAAACTTGAAATACAGTTCCAGAGTAGAATAGCTGTTAAATGCAATCCAAAATTAACTCAATGCAGTGTTCTAAGAAACAGAATTGCTTCTGCCAGATCCTCTTTCATAGAAGCTCTTAAATCTGACTTGATTATTTTTAGAGCTGAAAATAGTCTTTCAACACTGACTTGGGTGGGTGGCATTGCTGTTACAGTTCTAGTCACATTACTTATAATCTCTGGATCAACAAGGATGGCTTCTTCTACAGTCGGTTTCGATGAGCGATCATACTTTTCATCTTTTATTTAAATCTCTTTATTTGGACATTTACTGGTCGTTTATCTTTCACGCATAGGCAACGTCGCTTTACTTTTTAAACTTCCATTTTGTCCAAGAAGGAATCAAAGTCTAATTCTTCATTTGAAGAGGATGATCCTGAGTTACCAGTGCTTATAGCTTCATCCAGTGGTGGTGTTTCAGGTAGTAGTAATCCCTTCATGCGAACTGCTACATCATAGAGTACCTTTTTTCCATTAGCAATCTGGTCACTGCTCAACAAAATTCAGCTCATTTGATCAACATAAATAGCAGCTAACAAGATTTGATTATCCAGTAAGAGACTCTCTCTTTTCTTCATTGAAGATATGATGCCATCAGCTATTAACCCTCCACTTTTGTTCAGGCAATATATCAAGCTCTTCCATTCCAAGAAAAAAATACTGGGCATTAAATCTTCATATTGCAACCTCTTGGTGACAGCAAAGGGGTAAGAAAATAGACTTTTCCAGTTCTTTTACTTGTGCCCACTGGCTTTCAGTTAATAAAACATTTTCATTGTCCAGTTCTTCAAGAAAGTCTTTTAGTTCAGCCAAACACTTTACCATCAAATAAGTGCTTCCCCAGCGTGCTCATTTTCCTGCACGTCTTTTCAAAATGGCATCTGTTGGCTGCAACAGTTACTTGCCAAAATGTGCCTATTAGAGTAAATGCATGATGATCTTTCAATCCATCTCTTATTGCAAGTTGCAGAGTATGAACAGCACAGTGCATATGTTGAATAGTAGAAAGCTTAGATGCTTCTTCAGCAATGTTATCCAAAATTTCACTATTCTCTTCGGTTTCACTTTCTCCAAAACTTGCAGAACTGTCTTCCTCTAATATCTGTTTGTCACTTTCTCCATCTAGTTTATTCATTTTCTCAATTGTGCTTAACATATTAGAAGCAGTATCTGTCACAATACATAGACTCTGTTCCTTTTTATTTCAAAATCTTCTAGAACAGATGGTATGCAAAGTTATGCTAAAGTTCAGCCCTGGGTGGGAGCATATGTGGAGAGTGCAGACAGAACTCCTGAACACACCTCAGGCTATAGCACACACTTACAGCTACATCATTACACTTGTCAGTCAGTCAGTCATTGTCCAATCTGCTATATCCTAGCACAGGGTCACGGGTGGGGGGCGCAAAGCAGGAACAAATCCCGGGCAGGGCACCAGCCCACCACAGGACATCCACACACCAAGCACACACTAGGGACAATTTAGGATCGCCAATGCACCTAACCTGCATGTCTTTGGATGATGGGAGGAAACCAGAGCACCCGGAGGCAAACGACACGCAGACATGGGGAGAACATGTAATCTCCATGCAGGGAGGACCTGGGAAGCGAACCCAGGTCTCCTTACTGCAAGGCTGCAGCGATACCACTGCGCCACTGTCATTACACTTGTTTACACTCAAATGAACTTGTTAAACACATTATATCTGAAATAAAATGAAAACACTTTTTGGAATGTACCATAATCTAGATTACAATATGTGAATATCAGGTTGTAGCTCAGCTGAACTTCACACTAGTAGTAACACAACTATGCACTGGGCTTTATTCTTACATCAGAGAAGTACTTAATTATGACTTGTTTGTGAAATGGGACATTTGAACTTGCTGTATTTTTTTTCATTACAATTTTAATTTATTAGGAGTCAGAGTCGGTACATTTTTGCCGACTCCGACCCTGACTCCAGGTACCCAAAATTGTCTCCGACTCCACAGCCCTGGTAGATACTGTAGCTGCAGTCTAATTTTCAACAGTCAAAGTTCTAATTAGAGATTACGTGTAATTCCATTTTGACTGGAGGAAACTGGCTAACGTACTGACTATTGAGGTGTTTTCAACTAGTGATATGTACAGTCATCCCTCACCTATCGCGGGGGTTACGTTCCAGTGCCCCCCGCGATAGGTGAAAATCCACGAAGTAGCGACCTATATTTATTTTATTATTTATACATTTTTTAAGGCTTTATAAACCCTTCCCACACTCTTATAAACCTTTCTCACTCTCTTGTTAACTTTTCCCACACTCTTATAAACACTTCCTATGCTCTTAAACACTTTCTACATTCTTAAACACCGCAGACCAACACTGCACGCAGCGATCAGACGTCGATGTGTCTGCACTTGCTTTGTGAAGGGGGGCAGCTGAACTCACGCTGAGCAGAAATGGACTTTGTGCTGCTTCTGCCAAAATGCCTGCTTGTCGCTCTGCGCGTTCAGAAGGAGGAGGAGGAGTGGGGGTGTGTGAGGGCTGAACGCACGTTCGCTCAAACCCCCCCTTCCCGGAGGCGCAGTACGCTCCTGCCACTTCGCATTGTCAAGGGGGTGGGGAGCTGAATGAACGCTAAGGAGAAGTGGACTTTGTGCTGGCTTTGTGCTGCTTGTCGCTCTGCGTATCAATAATTTAAAAGCCTGTACAGCACCTATTTTCCTGTCTCACTGTCTTGTCTTGCGTGAAGTTAAAATGTTTTATAATAGTGAGACGTTACTCATATCCTTAGCCCGACATCCACATATCATATGTGTTAACAAAGTGTGTTTTATAAGTTTACATGTGTTAAGCATGTGGGATGGGTATTTTAAGGCTTAAACTATAAAAATGTTTATTTATATGGTCTTTCTATATCGCAGATTTTCTCCTGTTGCTGATGGGTCTGGAACATAACTTCCGCGATAGGCGGGCAATCACTTGTATTTAAAAACCCGTGAAGTCGTGAATCCGCGAAAAGTGAACCGCGAAGTAGCGAGGGATTACTGTATAGTCAAAACTGGAATTACATTTTTCTTTAATTTTTTAAAATTTGGCATAAGAAAAACACAATTTTGTCTAGTTAGAAGTCCAAGTTAAGCACTGTAATGTTTGATTTAATCAAAATTGAATTATGGATATTTCTTATCTGAATGTCATCTATTTGAAATATAATTGCAGGTATTAGAACAGAATGGTTCATAGAAGTCAATGAGAAAAATTCCTCAGTTGTATATGCATATTGCACAGTATATTACACAGTAGGTGTATCTAATTGAAACAAATGAGTCAATACTGAATATTAGATATTTGTAATTCTCATTTTGACAACTCAAAAATGTATTATACATATCTCAAACTAAATTTTGATTAGTCAAGTTCTACATTTTAGATATATAAAATGTAATTTTGAGTTTTCAAAATAGAATTACTAGTCAAAAGTGATATTAATACAGTCTTTCCCCATGTTATATACGAGATAGGGCCTGTAGGTTTGTTCTTAAATTGAATTTGTATGTAAGTCGGAGCAGGTACATTATTTTAATAAATGCTATTGTTGACCGACTGTAACCAAGTGCTCTGCCAGTGAATGATGGAGTTTCACCTCACTCTGACCTTTTTATTATTTCTACTTTATTTTCCATGGTGATGGTTTTTCTCTTCTTTTACTGTGTCACCAGCACTTGCATCAGATTTGTGTGTCAGAGACATTGTTGAAAGGTGAAGACAAAAGGTTAAGATGCGCTCTTCTGCACAGCACTGTACACGATATCTCAGCATGAAGGCACCCCTCGTCAGCATGTCTAGTGTACTGACGAGAGACAACTTCCTGCTGTGTACGTAACAGTACAAGCAGGCTTCCTATTGAGAATGAATGGGGACAGCAAGGGGCTGTCACCTCTGCTTGCATGCAGTATGCTGCCTGCAGCGTCCGCCCACCGAGAACAAACAGGGTGCGGCCAAAGGCGGGTAGTGAATCAGCCACCACTGCCACATTCAACAGGCAGCCACCCGAGGCACACTACAATGCTGCCTCCCGCCGTCCCTTTCACCCTCAATGGCCTCCGTTCAGCCACAACTGGGTCACCGCTTGCGCCATCAGCAGCCGCCCACCAAGAACGAATGGGGCAGCCATTCAAGGGACACTGCAAGGCTGTGTGGTGGGCGGGTAGTGAAACACCTCCGTCCAGTCAGGAGCAGTAGCTGCGGCGGCGTGGTGAGCAGGCAGCGAACCACTCCATTAAGCCTCCATCCTGTACACAAGTGGTAGTTGCGGCCTTGGTGACTACGGACCCCAGGGCACCACTTGCCGCGCATCCAGCCGCCCACTGAGAATGAATGGGGTGTGGCCCTCACCGCCCCATTCATCAACCGTAGCAGCCCGAGGGACACTACACTGTTCATAAGTCATATGTTGGATGTCCATAACTCGGGGACTACCTGTATGTTAAAATAACATGCCTCAGTTGCAGACCACTTATATTCAATAGAGTGTCAATTTAAAAATAAAACTATGTGATAGCATCCTGTAATTGAAATTGTAAGAGCACTAGAAAAGAGAGCAGCTATAGTTGCAGCTTATTTCAGTGGATGAATTACAAAGCAAAAAAAAAAAAAATGACGTATACAGTGATCCCTCGCTATATCACGCTTCGACTTTCGCGGCTTCACTGTATCGCGATTTTTTTCTCATACATGCTTACGTCACTATGCGTGCGCTTTCTGAGAACTTATATCTAAGCCCCACGATGGCTCCTAAACGTGCTGCTTTTTCTAAGCCTTCTGACAATGAAACTAAGCGCCGGAGGAAGATGCTTACCATCCAGGAGAAGGTGAAACTCTTGGATATGATCAAAGATTGCAATACCCTACAAAAGCCTCCTCACGCATATGAAAAGACAGCGCCAGCAACTGCCTTTCAAGATGTTCTTCAGCCGCGCACCCAGACACCCACTGCCTACTCCTAGTACTCCTTCAGCGGAAGAAGACAACGACACAGGAGGTTGTAGAAAAAAAAGAACTTTATTCAAAGCACTGCAAACAAACATTTGTCTCTTTTCAAAAATTTAAACATGCTCCATGACAAGTCAGAGATGACAGTTCCGCCAGGAGCAGAGAATGTCTGAGAGAAAGAGAAACAAAACAACCAATTCCAAAGCTGAGAGGCGCTGCTCAATACTTTTAAGTAAGCGGAGTACCGCGTGAGAGGTTTATCGTGCGTTATAGCGCAAGTAAGAAGGGTAAGGAGCAATGTGAAGGTAGACTGTCAGCTGTTTCAGGGGTTTTCCCAGGGGCGTCTGTGTCCTCTGAGGGTGCGATCAGCGCTCCAGCTTACAACCTGAAGACTCTTCTACTGAGCTCGTGCCTTCATAGGTTAGTGGTTGTGTGTAAGAACTGTGTGTGTGTGTGTGTGTGTGTGTGTGTGTGTGTGTGTAATTAAATGTACAGTACAATTATAATAATATGATATTTGTAACGTCTAATATGTCTTATTTTCTCTTATTTTGTCTAATATATTGGGTAATACTAGTGTAATGGTGACTAAAGGGTGTTATTGCATGTCTAGAGGGCTCTAATAATGTTAAAAAACGTATTTAGAAGGTCGTAAACAGGTTTTCTATACTCTAACTGCAAAAATATTCGATTTATAAATAAAGAATCCTGCTTTGCGAAAATTCATTTGTCGCGGTAGAGTCTGGAACGGATTAACCATGATAAACGAGGGTTCACTGTACACAATACACTTTAATTGCATGTTGCCTAATTACTTTTAACTTCTCTTGCCATGATGTTCTTTGAAGGCAAGTCAGTTTTGCAAAAACTGGTAAAGCAAGAACTCTAAAGCTGAAGCTTCTTTATAGGTAAGGCATCTTAAAATGGAAACATTAATAGGATCATAGTTACAAGCTTACAAGCAAACCTGCAGAGGCAACAGGTTGAAGAGAGCACTACTGAACCATTCTAAGGAGAATTTCACAATAAAAGAATAGATTTTTGCAAATCAACCATAGCCAACCTTTTAATTAATAACTGAAAAGTTTTAATTCTTTAATGGCACTAATATACAGTAGGTTTGACCTCATCTTACTGTCAGCTACTGCCCACTTATTGATAGCAGCATCTCCCTGTTATCTAAGCCACAACTTCTTATGTATGTTTGTGAGGTGGGTGGTTGTTTGCCTTTATATTAGCATTTGTAAAATTTTCATTTCCCCTTGGGAACAAATAAAATGTCATTGTGATGGTCAAAGTCGACTCCACAGTGCCTGGCTGCTTTTGGGAGCCTTTTCAACCCAGCACTGTTGATAGTCATAGACCTAGATGAGCCAGGCAAATGAGGACACACACTTAGAGCAACAGGTAGAAGTAAGTGTAAAAGTGCTCTGTGCTTTTATTAAAAATCAAAACCAAATTGTGTCCAAACAATGCAGTGCATTCAAAAAACCTTCAATAAATTAATAATCCATAAAATGGTGGGACTGTAGAGATTAAAATAATCCAAATAAATATTTGATAATATGAAGTTAAAATCCAGAGAGCCTGTTCTTTAAAAACTCACTTAAGCCCAACGCCTCCTGGCATCGCCTTCACTTATCCTGTTCAGACCTTGCAGAAGGAAGAGACACCTGCAAACAGGTCCAGTCAACCAACTATTCTGACTTGGGTCCTCATTGCTTGGCCCTGGTCAACCATGGAGCACCATGACGAGCCACACACATCTCCTGCTGCCTGTCCGTCAGCTTCTGCAGGAGACTTTGCATGTTGGGTCATTCCTACTTCCGGAAAATTGTTCAGTAGGAGCTCCCTTTTTCCCTAACACCAGGCTCCTGGCCCTGAGTCTCGCTCCCAACCACCTGCCTTGGCTCTCTTAACATGGCTCTATAAATCCCATTTCTCCCTTTCTTTTCCTTTTAACCGCCATCTCTTCCTTTATGTTCTTTCTTTCCTTTTCTTGATGATTTTTTTCCTTCTCTCACTACAGTGCAGGCTCCTCTTATATTGCCTTACTTAATTGGGTACAGGTGCAATGTGCTTCTCCCTCCGAGGTAAGAATGAGGTACCTGACTGATGCTTGCTTTTGCACGTTTATGTGCAATCAGCCGTGCCCCCTAACCATCCCTGGAGCTAAGCACTTGCACACATTCACACCGGATTGCAGCCTGCTCTTCTTGGGTTGTATAGATTATTTATCTAGAATCTCCCCCAACACCACAGACCACTTGTTATCTAATACACATAGGTTTATATGACTATATTGTAAAGTGCAGTAGATTGTTAAAAACTTAAATATAGTTTAAATTGGTACATATCCATTCAAGTGTTATACCAGAAAGGTATGGTATGAATGTAAGAATGAGGAAAAGGAGTCCAATAGCGTGTTAACTGATTATAATTAATGTTGTCCGTTCATTCAAATGAAAAAGAGCCAATGTTTAAGTAATGTTCTATACTCGTGTCACTATACATAATAATAAACAGGCAGTTTAGGGTTGATATTACATTATAAATGTACACATTCTAAAATCTATAAACCCACATGTTTTATGGGAGGGAAAAAACATAGTAAACATTGTAAAAATACAGTATAGTAATGATTTGCCTGGTAGCAGCCCAAACCCTAGAAATTCAGTCCGGAATTACAGAACTAAATGCTGTCTTTAGCAGAAGAACATTTTTAAGACTCTGACAACTTGTTTTGATGAGTGTAGTTTTATGCGCGAGTGACTAGTGGATGATAAATTAGACTGGACTGCCAATACTAATGCTCTGTGTAAGAAAGGACAGAGCCGGTTATACTTCCTTAGATGGCTAGCGTCCTTCAGCATCTGCAATAAGATGTTGCAGATGTTCTATCAGACGGTTGTGGTGAGCGCCCTCTTCTACGCGGTGGTGTGCTGGGGAGGCAGCATTAAGAAGAAAGACGCTCTATTGTCGGCATGGAGCTGGACAATTTGACATCTGTGGCAGAGCGACGGGCGCTCAACAGGCTCCTATCAATTATGGAGAATCCACTGCAACCACTAAACCGTGTCATCTCCAGACAGAAGAGCAGCTTCAGCGACAGACTGCCGTCACTGTCCTGCTCCACTGACAGACTGAGAAGATCGTTCCTCCCCCAAACTATGCGACTCTTCCGTTCCACCCGGGGGTGTAAACATTAACATTATACAGAGTTACTGTCTGTTTTTACCTGCATTATTATCAATCTTAAATTTAATATTGTTTTTTTTTTTGTATCAGTAAGGTGCTGCTGGAGTATGTGAATTTCCCCTTGGGATTAATAAAGTATCTATCTATCTATCTATCTATCTATCTATCTATCTATCTATCTATCTATCTATCTATCTATCTATCTATCTATCTATCTATCTATCTATCTATCTATCTATCTATCTATCTATCTATCTATCATTAGATTCATATGCTGCATTGTCAGCACAGACTCCATACCCTCAAATCATAAAGTTTTAATAATGGAAGGATTTTTGTATTGTCTGTAAAATGGCCATCGCAGTGTAAGAAACAAACAAAATTTGACTCTTGAATTCCCTAAAAATTGTTTTTTTCTCAAAGTATATATTACTTTTCTTGAATACACATTTTTTATTTTCATTTGGAATTTTTTTAATATAGATGTCCTTAGTGAAGAACAGCTATTTTCTTTCTTTCTTCAAACAGGTTTTAAATTAAAAAAATCTATGAACATGTACACAATATGCAGAGTAATTTTAAATCAAAAGACATAACCCTTAATTAACATTCTGGGCTTATTTTCCATTTGCCTCTTAAACTAAAGGTTTCTGTTAATGGTGTAATTATTTATGTGAAGGCACAATTTGTAAATGACTTTGGATGGATAAGGGTATGTAATTAAATTTAATAACACTGAAGTTGCTTGACCTAAATGAGGTACACGTCTTTTTTTTTTTTTTTTTTTTTTTTTATAGTGAATGACTGTAGTCAAAACATCAACATTACATTGAGCAGATAATTTTTAGGTCAATTGTAAGACGTTCAGATTGAAATCTAGTTACATACAGTGTGCATTTGATTTTTATTTTCATTAATTTTTTTGTATTGTTGCCAGGAGAATATAGCCATTTAGAAAGGAAAAATGGTTCAGTATAGAACCATTTTGCATGAATGTTGTTATAGTAGCTATATTATTTGTAACAGCAGTTGATGTCTTATCATAGATTCCACTGAAGAAACTGATCATAGCTTTAAATAGTATTGAAGTTGTGTGTTTTCTCTTAGATGTTTTATCATAATGAAAATGAAATATGCCTTTTGCATTCTTTCTAGTTTAATTAAGTAAAAGTTATACCCTTTCCTCATAATATAATTTAATAACCAGACAGTAAGTATTCACTTACTGTCTACTTCTGTAGGCAATGAGCACACATGCTTCCCCTTATTTTGTGTACCCTTTCTCTTCCCATAACCCTGTATTGAAGTAAGTGGTTTCAGAAAATTAAATTTTCTTCTTCTAATCCTCCAGCAGCTGATAAAAAATATTCCGTATTATACTAAAATTTATCATCTTTAAATTTTTGTAATTAAGAACAATAACAACATTTATTTATATAGCACATTTTCATACAAAAAAGTACCTCAAAGTGCTTTACATAATAAAGAAAAGAAATATAAAAGACAAAGTATAAGAAATTAAAATAAGACAACATTATTTAACATAGAATAAGAGGAAGGTCCGATGGTCAGGGAGGACAGAAAAAACCAAAAAAAACCTCCAGACGGCTGGAGAAAAAAAAAGAAGAAATCTGCAGGGGTTCCAGGCCACGAGACCGCCCAGTCCCCTCTGGACATTCTACCTAACAAAAATGAAATAGTCCTCTTTGTATTTAAGGTTCTCATGGAAGGACTTGATGATGATGGTCATACAGACTTCTGGCTTTTAATCCATCAATGTTGGAACATCACGGTGCTTTGAGTAGATGGTGGTGGCACAAGCCGCCACCACAAAGAAACCGGAAAAAGAAACAGAAGAGAGAGTAGGGGTTAGTATGGATTTTAGAGCCTCCATGAATAGTTATTATAATGAATTGGATATACAGAGTATCAGGATTAAATTAAAGTGAAGTTATGAGAAAGCCATGTGAAAGTAATGTGTTTTTAGCAGTTTTTTAAAATGCTCCACTGTGTTAGCCAGGCGAATTCCTATTGGCAGGCTATTCCAGATCTTAGGTGCATAACAGCAGAAGGCCGCTTCACCACTTCTTTTAAGTTTTGCTCTTGGAATTCTAAGGAGGCATTCATTTGAGGATCTGAGGTTACGATTTGGAATATAAGATATCAGACATTCCTATATATAAGATGGGGCAAGATTATTTAAGGCTTTATAAACCATAAGCAGAATTTTAAAGTCAATCCTGAATGACACAGGTAACCAGTGTAGTGACATCAAAACTGGAGAAATGTGCTCGGATTTTCTTTTCCTAGTTAGGATTCTAGCAGCTGCATTCTGCACTAGTTGCAAACGATTTATGTCTTTTTTGAGTAGTCCTGAGAGGAGTGCGTTACAGTAATCTAGTCGACTGAAAACAAACGCGTGAACTAATTTCTCAGCATCTGTCAATGATATAAGAGGTCTAACTTTTACTATGTTTCTTAAGTGAAAAAATGCTGTCCTAGTGGTCTGATGAATATGCGATTTTAAAATTCAGATTACAGTCAACAGTTACCCATAAGCTTTTTACCTCCGTCTTGATTTTTAATCCTAATGCGTCCAGTTTGTTTCTAATAGCCTCATTGTATCCATTATTGCCAATCATTAAAATTTCAGTTTTCTCTTTATTTAGCTTTAGAAAATTACTATTCATCCATTCAGAAATACAAGTAAGACATTGTGTTAGTGAATCAAGAGAATCGGGGTCATCAGGTGCTATTGGTAAATACAGCTGTGTGTCATCAGCATAGCTGTGGTAGCTCACGCTGTGCCCTGAGAACTGAACTGTCATACAAGGAAGTAGTATCTTTTCTCCTTCAATATAATGTTAATAAACAATGTTTTAATGGGTGAGAAAGTACAGTACAGTACATCACTGCATAGTAAATTTTGTTCATGATCACTTCATTCTGTGGGCTGCACATAGAGCTACTATATGCCTTGCAAGTGTGGATCTCTCCTTTTTATTTTATGCATGATGCACTTTTTGTGCCCAATAGTAATTGAGAAGAACAGGACAGTTTAAAGAGTTGATTTTGGGGGTGTTGATAAGGCCATTCTTGGTGTCATCTCATAAAGAAGATTAAGATTGACTGGGATGGCACAGACAAGCTTAATGACACTGCTGAACATGTTTGCTAAAGTTTAAAGTTGAGATGACTTACTTCTTGTTTTAAGATGCTGCTTAGAAACTAGTGTCCTGAAATGTAGACACTGAGTTTATTTTAATGTAAGTACACAGGGTAACATTTTAATATTCACATTAGATCATGGAAAGATAACCACTGTGAATTAAACTATTGTCTTCAGTATAGGAAATTTGCAGTGCAAAGACATTAACTGTCAGGATTTAAAACTGCAATCAGTATGTGCAAATAAATCTCAAGGATTCATTCAAAAGTATAATCAAAGTATGAAAAGTTATAACCGTGCAGTGCAACGAAAATGGATGACATCATTCAAAAGTACAATCATAATGTATACATTATTGTTACATTCTTGTAAAGTAAACTAGAACTGAAGCCATCATTCTAAAATTCAGCTTAAGCCTGGAACTGAACTACCCAACATGCACCATGCTCCCCACCATCTCCATTGAGTCCTGGCTCACTACCACTTTCATCACTGTTGTGATGTGAAGATTATGATGAATCTGCTGGACAGTAGTCATCTGTTGAATTTTGAATTGTAGTAATCTTCTGGCTCAACATTACCATTCTTCCATCCATCCGCATATTCAAATTCACTTATTCTGAGCAAGGTCTTGAGGAAGCTGGTATCTATTCAGACAAGATCCTGGAGCAAGGCAGGAACAGTTCCTGGACAAGGCACTAGTCCATCAGAGGGTGAACACACACACACACACACACGCAGACTAAACATTACCATCGACCCATCCGTCTTCCTAACCCACTTATCGAGGGCAGGGGCAGGAGGAAGCTTGAGCCTGTCTCGGCAAGATCTGGACACAAGGGAAGAACAATCATTGAACAGGACACCAGTCCATCTCAAGCTGAACATGCACACTAAACATCACTATCCTTCCATCCATCCATTCATTAGTCTTCCTGACCTGCATATCCAGGGCAGGGGTATGAAGAAACTGGAGCCTGTCCAAGCAAGCATAGAGCGCAATGCAAGAACAATCACTGGATGGGTTGTCTGTTCATCTACAGAATGAACAGGCACAAATACACATGCATACATCACCATCAGACAAATTGTCAACGTTGGACTTATCACTTACAATTGCATTCAGCAGACTTTCATCTTTTGACAGATTTAAGGTGATCCTGAAAACACAATAAAATAAAACTGTAGTGATCCTTTGCGATGTATGGGCATTAGAGGAGCAGGACACCCTGGAGTATTGAAAATCCATAAATATGTTTTGGGCCTATGAGTACTGTATATTCAACGTTTATGGCACTATATAAGATGCAAAAAGTTGTGAGGAAAGTGAGATAAAATGATCACTGTGCAAGAAAATCATGTGTGTGAGGCTGGCTGTTGTGGAAAAGAAAAGTATGGCTTCCCTGAGTCAAAGCGCGTAGTTCAGCAGTTCTTTGGTGAAATGTATCATTTTAAAAAATTTTAACTTCTTGTAATAAATTTGTGTGATACTCATGGTAGTAAATGTCAAAAATGGTCAATATTACAGATACAAAAGAAGTCCAAAATGCTAAGCACAAAATGATAAACGCTCACAACACAGTCCAGTTTCACACATGCAGATGGCGGTGGTGTGGTTATGAAATGAAATCCCCTGCCTCCTGAAAGTGATGTAAAATTTTGTCCTACTGTGATGCTGATGTATGTGAAAACTTATAGAATTTGGGGACACTCCCAAATGAAGAAGCTTTCCAACCCAGATGATATTTCATGAACAAGCTGGCAAAGGACAAGAGCACAAATCCAGAGAGAACTGTAGCTCAATAAGTGTAATTGTATTCCAATTGTGCACTGCAGTATTGAAACAAAAAGACATCACCAGTTATGATCCTGTCAGCTTTTTATAGCTCACTTTTTAAACTAGCTCCTTCATATTTCACCCAGCAGCCCATAATGTATATGCCAGAGTTCCCAAATAGCACATTCCTGGAGGTGCTGGGATTTTCCATTCATTTAAGTACCACTGCTACAGTGTCCTCTGTGGTTTTTCACAATAGGTCTCAAAACCCTCAAAATAATTCCTATTTAATTATTGATGAGAAATCCACAAATAGGTGGCTCTGCAAATCTTAAACCCATGATTCACAAGGGTCAGCCTTTAATTTTATCATGTGATACTGTATATGGAATTTATATATATATATAATATATATATATATATATATATATATATATATATATATATATATATATATATATATATATATATATATATATATATATATATATATATAAAAAATATATATAACAGAAAATGAAAGTAAATGCACCCTTAACAGTAAGTGTGGAGATAGATTCAGAATACACCCACATATTCAGCTCTGTATGTGAATGTCATTTGAATGTGATCCCACTGTCCATGGACAAGAACTACTGTACGTGTTTGATGGCATGCTGCCTTGAGAATATCACTAAAATAAAATTTAATGCCATACCTAATTACAGATTCTGTTGATTGTAAACGAAACAAGGCTACTTTCGTTTGCACTCTGTCCATGAAAAGTGTTGATTGAAATGAACACCATTCTACAGTATGTGCAGCTAATAGTACCATGCTTTTCCCCTTAACAATCCACCTTACCAAATTTAAAAATTTCTATTCTTGTCAACAGAATAATTGGATCTTTCACCTTGGAGTGTGTGTGGATTATATAAGTTATTCATTATTTTGTGACTGAATTTCAGGCTTTTCCAATTATACAGAAAAATTCAAGAAGGATATTTAACCCTGAGCAATTTGTATTCATAAACATGTGATGATGCGGGTTCCGCTCCATGCTCTCATCTTGCTTCTTGGAGCTCTGAACCCAACACTGTCGGTAATGTCACCAACAAGCTGGACAGTGAGGCACAACAATGAAGCAAAGGTGCAAAGTGCTTTTATTAAAATCAATAAACAGTGTTCGAATAAATAGTGCAGTGCTTTAAAAATCTTCAAATAAATAATCCAATAAAAACAAGTGAAAGGTGGAGGTTAAAATCCAATAGGAAAAAAAAAATCCTTTTAATAACAACGAGGTTAAAACAATGCTTGGAAGTAGTCTTTTAAAACAAAGCCCAGTGCCTTCTTTTACTGGTGACTCCCCTGCTTCTCCCATCCAGGCTATGCACCAGGGGAGTCTCCCTACATGCAGCTAACCTTTGTGGTCTGGTGGTCTTTCCGATCCCAGGCTCCAGTTCTGCTCACCCAGACCGAGACTTGGACTCCCCAGTGACCAGGACGCTCACGCTGGGGCTTCCACTTCTCAAGTTCCGGACTCCCGCTGCCTTCGCTGCGGCAAGCCAACCTTCTCCTGCTCACTCCTGCTCCAAACAAGCACTTAGCAGGAGCGACCACTACCGTTGGCCCTCAGGTGCCGGCCAAACACCCCACTCAGACTCGCCTCTCCCCGCTACCTGCAATCAGCGTGACCATGCACACGCTTGCTCTCCTGCACCGGCTTTCTCCTTCCTGTTTCCTGCCTTCTTCTTTTCCTACTCCTTCAACCTCCGTTCGGCTTTTTCTGCTTCTTTCTTTCTTTCCCTCTCCTTCATCCGCCTCACGCTTCTATTAAATGATCCGGGTACGTGGATCAGGTGTGGCAATCAGCAGCTCCTGGCAACAATTACGAATGCTGACGACTCCTCACCTGTGCACTTAAGTGAGGACCTTCCGCATCACGAATCACCTGGGAAACCGCTTCGGGCCACACTACCATGCCCTCTCTCTAAGCCGGCAATTATTTATTTAAAAAGTGGCCTTTTTGACTTGAGCTGTGGACCCACTACACCACAAAAAATTGCAGTTTAATAAAGTCAGCATACTCATTAGCACTGTTGCCCTCCACCTGGGTTAATTTTACAGGTATACCACTCTTTGTGTAATATTTGCACATTCTGTCATATCAGCTTTTATTTTCTGAGGAAACTAGTTTTTGCACATACTTGAAGATGTGTATCTTAGAGTCACTGGGCCAAAATTGAGTAAGTATTGTGGTCACCAGATTCCTGTTCTCCTGTGTTTGTTAAAGTTTGTTCAGAAAATGTTTTAAACTTCCATTGAATAAAAATTACTACTTTTGCATTTAATTATAGAAAACAGGCAAGACAAAGAAGCAACAGAAGTTTGGAATATTCTTGCTACGGGAAAATTAGTAGCAGTTTTATCCTTTCAGACCTTTTACACACAGTTTTTTAGAGTGTGGTGATGCCATTCTTTCAGACCTTAAGTTTTCCTGTTTTAGTATATTCAGTGTAGTTTCTTGGATTCCAGTACATGTATCTGATGTTCTTTTTAGTACTTTATAGAGTAGGATGATTTGCGTATAGCCTATTTCCATTCCTTATACTCACACAAGAACGCTTTGAAGTTGCATTCTACAGTTGAACACAGGTTACATAAAAGCGTGAACTTAAAGAAGCTCCTAACACTAACACGTTAAACAGTATTTGCTTTCTGCAGCTCTAAGTCTTTGTCTGTCAAAAGTCAACATGATGTGGAACTTCTATAATAGGATGTATTATCTATATAGCAGGGTGAAAGAAAATCACAGGAAACATGACTGTACCCCAGGGAAATACTTGTAATTGCAATAGATTATTAGAGCCAGGATGTGTATCCTGTTCTGAGGGCCACCCACCACTTAAAAGATTAATATCCATATACTTTTTGCCTTAGCTCCACATGCTGACTGCACTACATGTGAGTATTGTAGTTCCATCTTACTTCACTTTCAAAATATTAAAAGAATCTGTAAGGAATAAAATTTAAATTCTGAACCCCTTTCTCAGACATTAACTTGCTAAGCATGAGTGGGAGTATTCATATAAAAGAATCTAGGGAATGATGGAACTACAGGAATTGGTGACTTTATTGTATATTACTGATTACAAAAGCAAATTTCTAACATATTAAGCTATTTTCATAGAAGCAAGGCTAAAATTTCCTACTTCTGTTGCGCCAGTTTTGACTGGTGACTCTAAATTGGCCACAGAGTGAGTGTTTGTTCCATGCTCAGTGCTAGATTCTGTCTTCCACTCGGAATAGAGTGCAGCTTCCTGTGATTTAAAAATTGGTTAGGTAGATTTATAGTAGAAAACTAGCAAAATACCCGTGCTTCGCAGCGGAGAAGTAGTGTGTTAAAGAGGTTATGAAAAAGAAAAGGAAACATTTTAAAAATAACGTAACATGATTGTCAATGTAATTGTGTTGTCATTGTTATGAGTGTTGCTGTCTTTTATTTATATATATATATATATATATATATATATATATATATATATATATATATATATATATATAATATATATATATATAATATATATATATAATATACACACACACACATATAAACATATATATACATATCTACATATATATATATATACATATACACATACACATATATATACATATATATATACACATACTAACATATATAGACACACATACATACACACACACACATACATATACACATACATATATACATACACACACACATATATATACACACACACAGACACATATATATACATACATACATACATACACACATATATATATTTACATATCTACATATATATATACATATCGACATATATATATACACATATATATACATATCTACATATATCTAGACATAAATATATACATACATTATATATATATATATATATATCAAAATACCCGCGCTTCGCAGCGGCGAAGTACTGCTTTAAAATTTTTATTAAAAAGAAAAGTAAACCTTTTTAAACTGAGGGAAAATGAATCAATAATTATTTGTTAAGGATCTCTTTGTATACCACGTTGTCAGTTCGCTGCTCCGGTTGTAATATGACCAAGCTGTGTGCTGAGCTTACTCTTGAGCATGAAATCTAACGTGGTTTGTGCCCTTCAGAATGAAAACAGTTTGCATTTACCTTTTTAATAAAAGGCGAGCTTTTAAGCCTGACAAATCACCCGGTAAATGCACACGTTTAATTGCACATGTGTTAATATGCATGCTTACACAGTATTAAAAGACACTCAACAATTAACGTCATTTACCTTTGTTCCCGCGTTTGATAAAAGGCGAGCTTTTAAGCCTGAGAAATCACCCGGTAAATGCACATGTTTAATTGCACATGTGTTAATATGTATGCTTACACAGTATTAAAAGACACTCAACAATTAAAGTCATTTACCTTCGTTCCCGCGTTTGACTCGTGCTGTAAATCTCTTCCTTGTTTTCAGTTCACGTGATTACGTAGGAGGCTTGATGACGCGATACGTGACTCCGCCTCCTCCATTAGAGTATATGGACAAAAAACAGGTTCCAGTTATGACCATTACACGTAGAATTTCGAAATGAAACCTGCCTAACTTTTGTAAGTAAGCTGTAAGGAATGAGCCTGCCAAATTTCAGCCTTCTACCTACACGGGAAGTTGGAGAATTAGTGATGAGTGAGTGAGTCAGTCAGTCAGTGAGGGCTTTGCCTTTTATTAGTATAGATTAAAAACATATTATATATAATTTTATGTGCTAGCACTCAGTCCCGGTTTGTTTCTGATTTTTTATTCCATTGCTGTGAAATTTGCTTAAACAGCAACAGCATTTAACTTTATATCACATTTTCATACATAAAATGGAGCACAAAATGCTTTATAACATATCAAAGAAATAGTTATAAGAAAAAAAAATCAAGTTAAATAGTCAAGAATAATAATAAACAAGTAATAAAAAATATGATATAGATATCATAGATATATCTTTAGTAGAAAATCAGAGTCCTTATGAATAATATCATATTCTAAGTCTCTAAAGATGACTATAAAACACCCAAAGCCCCTGGCTTTGTCCCACACGATTTGATGTAGTAGGTCTCATGAACACCTGGGGGTACCAGCCTGGATTCAAGGATCACATGTATCTGCAAAGTGCCTTGATCAGGTGATGGTGTTAGAAACGGGAGAACAAAGCAGAGATTAATAATGATTGCAAATCCTTTAAGGATATGTTAATTCTGTTCACGTATACCCTATAATACAACTAAAATGTAGCTACAGAAAAGATGAACTAAAAAAGAGGAGTTTTATTTTAAATTGATACACAGTGTTAGCTTGGTGTATCTGTATTGAGAGAGAGAGACGTGGAGAGAGCAAACCAGACGAACAACTTCTTTAACAGGTTTGACCACCCTAACCCACTCTCACCTTGGAGAACTGCACCCTCCACCCAACCTTCTGCTGATACCAGCATAGGAGAGAGTTTCCCCCCCCCACCCACAATTACAGAAGCCCAGGTAAGCAGAGAGCTGAGGAGACTTTGTGCCAGCAAACAGTGGTTCCAGATGGAGTATCGCCACGACTGCTGAAGGACTGTGTGTTGGAGCTGGGGAGTCCTCTACAGCGCATCTTCAACCTGAGCCTGGAACAGGGGAGAGTCCAGAGGTTTTGGAAAACATCTTGCATCACCTCAGTCTCAAAGGTATCATGTCCTAGTGAGCTGAATGATTTCAGGCCTGTCGCCCTGACATCACATGTGATGAAGACCATAGAGCGTCTGCTGCTTCACCACCTGAGGCCATAGGTCCGCCACGCCCTCGACCCTCTGCAGTTCGCATACCAGGAGAAGGTGGGAGCAGAGGATGCCATCATCTACATGCTACACCGATCCCTCTCCCACTTGGACAGAGGCAGTGGTGCAGTAAGAATTATGTTTCTGGACTTCTGTAGCGCCTTCAACACCATCCAACCTCTGCTCCTTAGAGACAAGCTGACAGGGATGGGAGTAGATTCATACCTGGTGGCATGGATCATGGATCATCTTACAGACAGACCTCAGTATATGCTTCTCGGTAACTGCAGGTCTGACATTGTGGTCAGCAACACAGGAATGCCGCAGGGGACTGTACTTTCTCCGGTCCTATTCAGCTTATATACATCAGACTTCCAATACAACTCGGAATCCTGCCACGTGCAAAAGTTCGCTGAAGACATTGCTATCGTGGGCTGCATCAGGAGTGTGCAGGAGGAGGAGTATAGGAACCTAATCAAGGACTTTGTTAAATGGTGCGACTCAAACCACCTACAACTGAACACCAGCAAAATCAAGGAGCTGGTGGTGGATTTTAGGAGGACCAGGCCCCTCATGGACCCCGTGATCATCAGAGGTGACTGTGTGAAGAGGGTGCAGACCTATAAATACCTGGGAGTGCAGCTGGATGATAAATTGGACTGCCAATACTGATGCTATGTGCAAGAGAGGACAGAGTCGACTATACTTCCTTAGAAGGCTGGCGTCCTTCAACATCTGCAATAAGATGCTGCAGATGTTCTATCAGACGGTTGTGGCGAGCACACTCTTCTACGCAGTGGTGTGCTGAGGAGGCAGCATAAAGAAGAGGGAACGCCTCACACCTGGACAAACTGGTGAGGAAGGCAGGCTCTATTGTAGGCACAGAGCTGGACAGTTTGACATCTGTGGCAGAGCGACGGGCGCTGAGCAGGCTCCTGTCAATCATGGAGAATCCACTGCATCCACTAAACAGTATCATCTCCAGACAGAGGAGCAGCTTCAGCGACAGACTGCTATCACTGTCCTGCTCCACTGACAGACTGAGGAGATCGTTCCTCCCCCACACTATGAAACTCTTCAATTCCACTCGGGGGGGTTAAACGTTAACATTATACAAAGTTATCGTCTGTTGTACCTGCATTTGTATCACTCTTTAATATTGTTTTTTATCAGTATGCTGCTGCTGGAGTATCTGAATTTCCCCTTGGGATTAATAAAGTATCTATCAATCTATCTATCTATTGGTGAAGTACTTCAGATTTTTGGTGCATAACAGCAACAGGCCACATAACCACTTTTTATTCTTAGCCCTTGGAATAATAAGCAGACCATTATTAGAAGATCTAAATTTATGACTTGGAATATAAGTGGCCTGGCACTCAAATATATGAAGGAGCCATATTATTTAAAGCTTTATATACCATTACTAATATTTTAATGTCAATTCTAAAAGACATCAGTAATCAATGTAACAAAGCTAATACTGCAGTGATGTACTCAGGTTTTCTTTTTCTGTTTTTTTGCTGCTTCATTTTGAACTAACTGCAACCGACTGATGTCTTTTTTAAGTAGTCCTATTAGGAGTGCATTATAGTAATCTAGTCAGTTAAAAACAAAAACATAAATTATTTTTTCAACATCTTGCAGTGTTAGAAAAGTCTAACTTTCGATTTGCTCTTTAGCTGAAAATATGCATTCCTAATAAAGTGTGATTTAAAATTTAGGTCAGTCTTTTACTCTGTCTTGACTTTAGTATTAAAAGGATCAAGTTTATTTCTAATACCCTTATTATTTGCATTTTTGGTGGCTGGTAAGATTTCAGTTTTTTCCTTATTTAGCTTTAGGAAGTTACTAGTCATCCATTGAGAAATATAAGTAAGACATTGAATTGGTGAGGCATTAGGGTCGTCAGGTATAATAGGTAAGTAAAGCTGCATGTCATCTGCAAAGTTATGGTAGTTCACTTTGTGTTTCGATATCATCTGGTCAAACAAAATGAGCTAATATACTGTAGATCCTTATGGTACACTGTATACAATATCAGGAGCCCCCAAACTACAATCACCAAAATGAACAAAGAATTTTCTACTTCTCCAACCTTTTTTCGCCCCTGAGAGCTACTGTTACAAAATGAAAATGGCAGAGAGCTACTCGTGTTTTCTAACATTTATTCTCATAGCTTATTTCAATCCAGACAAGCTGCTTCGGGGCGTCTTCCTTAACTCCGCTTAGCTAGTCAACGAGAAAACAATTGAATTCAACTTTGTTTGATATTTCAAAAAAAGTGTTACTTAGGCCTTGATGAGTTTGAGTCCGGATATTCTCTTAAGTGTATGCCACATTGAAAAGATGGATTGCAATTCAGATTGTAGATAGTGATTTTGTGTTAAAAGGGTCATGATGTGATTTTTTTGGAAAGATCGCCCACCCCTAATTTGACTAATCCAGTTTTCAAATTTATATAGGATTCATTAACCTTTTGGTGAGCTACTTGGAAAGGGGTTGCGAGCTACCGGTAGCTCGTGAGCGACGTGTTGGAGATCCCTGGTGTCCACATTAACCCACAAGTCATTTACCACTTTAACCAGTACGGTTTCTATACTAGGATTTGTTCTAAAACCTGACTGAAACTTATCAGGGATAGGATGTTAGTTCATGTAATCATTTAACTGCTGAAAAACTGATTTTTCTACAATTTTACTTAAAGGCAGGTTAGAAATATGTCTTAAAGTTGTCAAAGACAGAAAAGTCTGGGTTCTTTTTCTTGAGTAGAGGTTTAACACTAGAATTACCAGAGCCTACGAAAAAACTCGTATATCCGGCCCACCTTAAATCGCTTCTTAAATCCGTTCACACCTCTCCGCCAGCATCCTTTGTCCTCTAAATGTGCTGATAAAAGACAAGCTGCCAGCAGCCGGCTATTCCATCCCCCCACCGACTTAGAACGTGAGCGAAGGTTTCCCAGCTCACGCCTTGATTGATTATGTGGGAGTGAAGTGGAGTTTTACAGTGGAAATAAGAGATCATTATTCTAAAGTAATCTGTGTAAACACATTGTTAAAACAGAAACTTTGTCATATTTTAGTAATAAATGTTACAAAATGTAGTAGGCATAAACTATAGAATGTGTAAAGCCCGAGTTCCAAAGATCAAATAAACACTTTTACAAAAGCTTCAAGGACAATACAACAGCCTCCGTGGCGTAGCGTATTAAGATTTGCCTCTTAGAGCACAACAGCTCTGCCGCCTCTCAGACCTGAGTTCGATTCCCCGCTAGGGATAAAATGTTGCTTTTTTTTTTCTTTTTAACCTCAAACGGACATAACATTTATAAATTGGTATGCACTGTCAGTTAATGAGATCGTTATATTTTCATGTGGGATGCTCCTTTTAAAATATTTTTTTAACAATTGAGACTGCAATTAACAGGAACAACTGTCCTTATAACTGTTATTTTTAAGATCCATAACACACAGACAGACGAGCACTGCGTAATAGGGAGACAGACAGGCAGAGATATATAAATAAACCGGGAAGGCACATGTACTGAAAGAAAAAAAAAGATCAACGTGCGTTGTTCCTGTAGCAACTGAATGAGCTCACCCGCTCTAACATCACCCCTCCACCCCATCTGACTCTGTAGGTAAGATCGGGGGGGAGGGGTGATGTTAGAGCGGGTGAGCTCATTCAGTTGCTACAGGAACAACGCACGTTGATCTTTTTTTTTCTTTCAGTACATGTGCCTTCCCGGTTTATTTATATATCTCTGCCTGTCTGTCTCCCTATTACGCAGTGCTCGTCTGTCTGTGTGTTATGGATCTTAAAAATAACAGTTATAAGGACAGTTGTTCCTGTTAATTGCAGTCTCAATTGTTAAAAAAATATTTTAAAAGGAGCATCCCACATGAAAATATAACGATCTCATTAACTGACAGTGCATACCAATTTATAAATGTTATGTCCGTTTGAGGTTAAAAAGAAAAAAAAAAAAAAGCAACATTTTATCCCTAGCGAGGAATCGGACTCAGGTCTGAGAGGCGGCAGAGCTGTTGTGCTCTAAGAGGCAAATCTTAACGCGCTACGCCACGGAGGCTGTTGTATTGTCCTTGAAGCTTTTGTGAAAGTGTTTATTTGATCTTTGGAACTCGGGCTTTACACATTCTATAGTTTATGCCTACTACATTTTGTAACATTTATTACTAAAATATGACAAAGTTTCTGTTTTAACAATGTGTTTACACAGATTACTTTAGAATAATGATCTCTTATTTCCACTGTAAAACTCCACTTCACTCCCACATAATCAATCAAGGCGTGAGCTGGGAAACCTTCGCTCACGTTCTAAGTCGGTGGGGGGATGGAATAGCCGGCTGCTGGCAGCTTGTCTTTTATCAGCACATTTAGAGGACAAAGGATGCTGGCGGAGAGGTGTGAACGGATTTAAGAAGCGATTTAAGGTGGGCCGGATATACGAGTTTTTTCGTAGGCTCTGGTAATTCTAGTGTTAACAACTGTGGTCACACTATCAATTAGCGCTTTGGAGACTTCTTTGAAAAATTCAGTTGCAACTAGATCAAGGACACAAGTTGGGGGTTTAAATTGAGACATTATTCTATGGAGCTCAGGTATACCTATTTGAGTGAAGGAATTTAATTTGCCAAAAAGAGCATGGTGTTGTTCAACAGAATTAACTTTGGAGGGATATATTATATTACATATTATATTGTTTATTTTTATTTAAAAATGCTGCAAACGCCTTACAGGTTTCACTAGAAGTTTTCAGGAGGTATTACATTGAATGAGCTACGTTTATGAGATGGTCAATAGCTGAGAATAAGCTAAAACAGAATTAAGGGCAACAATTAAGATTTTGTACACTTGTTTTAGATTAATAGTAGTACAACACCAGTAACTTGGTGAACCATGGTTATTAGTAGTAGTGATATTTCTGCATGCCAAATAATTTACTTGTAGATGCAGTAATGTAAAAACAACAGACCCAACTGTCATGACACGCACGCTACTTGCTCTGAGTAATTGACTCATTCATTGAAAGGGGCAAGTTCAAAATAATAACAGTGTGGAGTTTAATTAGATAATTAATTTATTCTGTGAAAAAACAGGTGTCATTAATTGTCCTTTATTAAGGAAGAAGCAAATGTTTCACACAGTCTTATAAAATATATTTCCTTCTGAATTGCTAAGTAAAATGGGTCGTTCCAACATTGTTTGGAGGAATAACGGAAGTTGATTCAAAAGTTGATTGGAAAACATATAAAGAAGTGCAGCAAATTATAGAATGCTCAGCTTGAATGATTTCAAATGCTTTAAAATGGCAACAAGAACCAGTAAATTGTGGACGAAAACGAACAACTACTGTTAAAAGTGATCGAAGAATAGTCAGAATGTCAAAGATTTACACAATCACCACCTTCAGAAATATTAAAGATGATTTAAAATGACCTGTAAGTACTGTTTCAGTCAGAAGACTTTGATCAAAACTAAGCTATCAGCAAGAAGCCCCCATAAAACACCATTGTTGAAAGAACAGCATGTGCAGAATTGGTTAAAACTTGCTAAGGAACGCATCAATTGGACCGAAGAAAAGTGATGCAACATTCTGTGAAATTATAAGAGTAAAATTTTTCTTTTCAGATCTACTAGTCATCAACAGTACATCAGACACCCCACCCCACCCCCCACGGGTACTGAATTCAAGCCACAGTACACTGTGAAGACAGTGAAGCATGGTAGCGCAAAAATCATGGTATGCAGATGTTATTAATACTACAGAGTTGGACCTATTTATCTATTACCAGGGATCATGGATCAGTTTGAATGCATCAAAATACTTGAAGAGATTATGTAGGTATATGCTGAAGAGGAAAACTAGATGCAACTAAATATTAGTTAAGTTTGAGTTTGAAGAGAAAAATGTCAACAATGCTATGTTTTTGAACAGATTAATATTCTTTTTCTTTGCTTCCTTCATAAAAGTTGTTAATGCTTTGATTTGGAATTGAATGTGTAACGTTTCCACTAGATTAAAACAGATAGTGAAATATTTTGATAACTTTTAATTATCTACTTTTTAACACACTATTTATTTGAACACAACTGTATAACAATCAAGAAATTTATAAATATTATGTTTATTATATAGACACTGAAAACTTGTTATCCTAAATTGCAATAGATCACCTGCTTGAAAGCTTGTTTTTTTTTTCTATGTTTTGCTGTTAATGATTCAGCACTGTCTAAAAAGTACCGTATATACTTGAATATAAGCAGAGTTCTTCAGCACCCAAAATGTGCTGAAAAACGTCACCCTTGGCTTATATTCGAGTGAGGTCCTGCTGCCCCCGACAGAAAACGAGAGAGAGAGATCCATATTGTTTTTGTTGACCCTCTTCTCCACCTACAGAGCTAGTTTACTGTTTTTCTTTGAAATAAATACTCAAAAACATTTAACCAACTGATGCCTCAATTAATGTAGGGTAATTTTATTGGTATTTATTTTGATTATTGAAACTTACCAGTAGCTGCTGCATTTCCCACCCTAGGCTTATACTCTAGTCAATAAGTTTTTCCAGTTTTTGTAGGTAAAATTAGTTACCTCGGCTTATATTCGAGTATATACGGTAACCCTTCTGTGCCATTCATATTAATTCCTTGTTCCTCCACTCCCCTTGTTAATGGTGTATGTTGTTTGGAATTCCTTCAACATTGTTTTTTACTTTGCTTATGAAAACATAGAAATACAATGTTGTTAAAGGCATTGTGGCTTTGTGTCATTTGTTCAAAGCCTACCCTTTTCCTGAAGATTCTGACTTAACAATAGACATAGCAGTGTGAAAACTATTGCGGTTCTTACTAGGGATTGAAAATACTCAAGGCACAAGAATCAGATCATAGAAATCTGATGTCTAGCTGTACACATGAAACCCCCAACGTATTACAGACACTTAACTGACACAGGTTATCACATTATTATGATTTACCTTTAGGAAATGCTTTTGTCTTTTGAGCCTTCCTTCTATGATATAACTTTAAAACTTTACAAAATAAGGGAAATACAAGACAGCGGTTTTTTCCAGCGCAAATTCCATTCATACATAGAATTTTTTTGTCACAAGAAAAATCACTTGTTGCTCTTTTTGTGATTTCATATTTTTATAGAGTACTAGCCAACCCGCGGTGTAGCATATGCTGCATAATTATGTATTGATGGGTGAACACTTCCTGAACGACACAGTTGTCAGTACTTGTAGATTAAGGTGTAGCGGGTCTTTGTTGTTGACGCTTAATATAGCTTGCATACTGTGAGGTTCCGGAGTCACAGTTGAGAAACACTTTTTTAATGTCTTTTAAGCACAGGGGAAACAATGAACATGTGAAACATCCGTAATGTAATAAGCCACCAAGAAAAGTAACATTGCAACAATGCTATCTACGACCCGATCGGTGTAAACAGAAGTGAAAACAAAATCGAGCCTGGTGCATTCTTTAATTTCCTTGTGGCGCAGTAGTAGTGCTGCTGCTTTGCAGTAAGGAGACTGTGGAAGATTGTGGGTTTGGTTCCCGGTTCCTCCCTGTGTGGATAGCGCTTTGAATACTGAGAACACCGCTATATCAATGTAACGAAGTATTATTATTCTTATGTGTCCAGCGCGCTCTCTCTCTCGCGCGCTCGTGTATGTGTGTGTGTGTCGCTCACTCTCTCTCGCTCGCTGCATGTGTTCCTGCAGGCATACGCCGCATAATTATTTATTGATAGCTGAACACTTCCGGAAAGACACAGTAGTCTAAAAGGAGGGAAAAAAATGAACATTTGCAAAATCTGTAACGCTGCTTTCAGTAAGTACAATGCACACGCGTTTAATTTGTCGGCCACTTTTTGCCAGCCGTCTTTTCTGGTTTGGGCTGCTTTTGCAGTGTTACCGCTTGTGCATATTAAATCTTGAAATCCTTTGAGTAACTAATTAACTAACTAACACCCACCCACCCACACAGCTTGTGTAGAAGGTCAGCTGCTGAGAGAGTGTCTCGACTGTTGCAGGGCCTGCATCGGTGAAGCAGGTGAGACGCTAATGAAACAGAGGCACAGGGCTTATTGGTTTTTAAAGACTGCTTCCTTCATTGTGTTTTGAGAGGGAAACCTACAATTGTCCGTGACTGACAATTGGAGGACCGCCGTCGCACGCTCATTCAGCGATTCACATCTGCGACAGACATGCCTCTTCTTACATGGTCCTGCCGCGTCCACCCTCGTTCTCAAAGCATACACACTGCCTGGTCACGTGCCCGCTCGCAAGAGCAACTCACGGAGACCCGCCCACCAACTCTAAGACCAGGGCGTGTAAAACAGTTTGCGATGGTGTTGCGTGCATCATAAACGAAAAGAATAATGGAAAGTCAACGTGGCTCAGAGATGCATGTCGAGTCTAGCAGAGACGAATGTGAATGACGCCCTGTGTTGTGAGGTGCTGCGTCTGAGGTGGTGGGCGTGGCTCGGCGAGTTGTCGTCGTATCCAATGACATCGTGTTTTGTGAATTGCTGCGTCTGAGTTGGTTGGCGTGGCTCTGCAAGTTTTCGTCGTATCCAATGGTCTTAGAGTTGGTGGGCGTGGCTGTCTTGCGTGCTTTCCATGGGTGGCTACTTGTCGGCGGCTTAGTGAATTATATATATAGATTCCTGTTGACATTTCTATGTTTTAATGTCATAATGTCAGTTGGGCAAAATTTAATTTGGTGTAGACATTTATGAGATGCTTATTATCATGAACTGAAACAGTAATTTTCAATATATTAGTAATTTTCAATTGCCTTCTCTTTACTGTCTCTTAAATTGTTCCACGGGTTTTGGTGATGTTTAGTGCCTGTTAAATAAATGTTGTTTTGCCTATGCACCAGGGACTGTAAGGAATTAAATTTTGTTCAACCGTATACTATATACTTTATGTGGATGAATAACAAAAAAAGTTGAGTTGAAATAATCCTGGAAGATAAAAAAATAATAAACAGGGACTGTATAGTTTGCTTTGTTTTTGTACATATATTGCAACATATTCAAAATTTGTGAATAGTGATTCTGTCAATCTGCGGTGGGCTGGCGCCCTGCCCGGGGTTTGTTTCCTGCCTTGCGCCCTGTGTTGGCTGGGATTGGCTCCAGCAGACCCCCGTGACCCTGTAGATAGGATATAGCGGGTTGGATAATGGATGGATGGATGGATTCTGTCAATTATTGGGGGTTTTAAGAAGTTTGGATTGTGTGGTTTTACAAAGTGTTGTCGGGAAGTAAATATCAGCACACCATAATGGTGATTTCTGCATGTTCAGGATTTTTAGGAGATCCTTCTGAACATAAAAACACACATGTACTCATACATAGTGCTAAGCACTACTGTGCAAGACCTATTTTATCAGGCAGGGAGTAGTCTGCTTTCTTCAGCCCAGCAATCAAACTTCCACACTGAAGTAAACAAACAGTTTCTGGTTATGACCATCTCCTCTCAGTATCCTTCAAAGTAAATAGCATGATGTCTAAGTTTTACAGTTTATTATATAATTTTGTCAGAATGCTTCTTCTTTATCCTTAGACTGCAATTGTACCCTGTTTGTCTGACCATTGATTGAATTTCTACCTTTTTTTACAATGTTTAAATCACCCTTGACTGAAATATCTTAAGCATAAAGCACAATATAAGTTGTTATAATCCATAAGTTAGTTAGGCGCCGCTGTGAGTGGAAGCCTTTCCAGCAGCTCTGTGTAGGACTTTATCTTCTTTATCTTTCTACCTTTTTCTCTATCTCTCTGATCACTCCTATACTTTCTTTTATGTGGACTCATTTCCTGGACACTTTTTACTACTTGGACATGGATTTTTACACTCCAAGACTCGTCTATTTAGGTAGTCAACTTCTAGCGCTGAGAACAAAGGCCCGTGCCAGTGTGGTTCCCTATTTAACTGACGAGGTAAGAAGGCCGTATTGTGGCAGCAGAGCCGGCGGTAAGCTAAAGGCTAAGCAGCTAGTGAGGAAGTGGCGATACAAGCCTTCGGTGCCTTCTATGATCCTGGGAAATGTGAACACTACCAAGTAAGATCGATGAACTGGCTGTGCTGGTGAAAAATGTCAGGAACTACAGAGAATGCAGTTTGTTGTGTTTTTGTAAAACATGGCTATCAATTAGCATCCCAGATGCTAACGTGGAGTTACCCAGGTTTAGCACAGTTAGAGCGGACAGAGACGCAAATACCTGCAGGAAACAGAAAGGAGGAGGACTCGCTCTCTATGTGAACACAAAGTGGTGCAACCCTGGACATGTAAACGTCAAAATCTCCACTTGCTGCAGGGACATCGAACTGTTGGCTGTAAGTCTGAGTCCCTATTACTTGCTCAGAGAGTTTGGACACGTCATTGTTGTTATTGTTTACATCCCCCCTCTCGCGGACGTGGAGATAGTGGGTGACATCATCCACTCCGCTGTTGCTGAACTACAAACACAGCACCCTGAGGCACTTCTGCTAATCTCTGGAGATTTTAACCATGTGACGCTGGACAAAACAGTACCTGCCTTCTCCCAGTATGTGGATTGTAACACCTGGGGAAATAGGATTATTGACCTACTGTATGCAAATGTTAAGGACGCATACAGTGCCACCCTGCTGCCTGCGCTTGGGAAAGCAGATCATAACCTGGTTCTGCTTCAGCCTTACTACATACCAAGAGTGAGGGAGCTACCTACAACCACACGCTCATTCAGGAAGTGGTCCCCTGAGGCAGAGCAGGCTCTGAGAGACTGCTTTGGAACTACGGACTGGGATATCCTGCAGGGGTCACATAGTGAGAACATTGAGGAGGTTCTTGACTGCACTACTGACTACATCAACTTCTGTATGGACATTGTAGTTCCAGTAAGAACAGTACACTGCAATGCTAACAACAAGCCATGGATTACAAGTGACATCAACGGCCTTTTGAACCAGAAGAAAAGGGCTTTTAAAGGCGGTGATCAGCATGAGCTCAAGCGCGTGCAGAAGGAACTCCGAGTCCAGCTCAGGGCGGCGAAGGAGCAGTACAGGAGAAAACTGGAGTAAAAGTTGCAGAATAACAGCATGAAGGAAGTGTGGGATGGGATGAAGATCATCACTGGCTGCATCTCGAAGCGGGGTGCCTCCATCGAGAGAGAGCAAACCTGATGAACAACTTTTTTAGCAGGTTTGACCACCCTAACCCACTCTAACTCTCACCTCAGAGTACTGTATCCTCCACCCATCCTTCTGCTGATACCAGCATAGGAGAGAGTTTCCCCCACCCACAATTACAGCAGCCTTGGACTTCTCTAGTACCTTCAACACCATCCAACCTCCTGCATCAGGAGGGGCAGGCAGAGGAGTATAGGAACCTAATTAAGGACTTTGTTAAATGGTGCGACTCAAACCACCTACAACTGTTTTTTTATCTTTCTTTTTTAAGTTGATCAGAGTTTGTTGAAACTTTCAAGCAGTAGTCCGTGACTTCCTGTTTCACTGGGGTATAAATATGAAGTGGCACAGAGGCCAAATTCCCTTGTTCATTCTTCAACATGGGAAAGATAAGAGAATACACAATTCAAATGAGAGAAATTTGTGTTAACCCTCATAAGTAAGGGAATGGCTATAAAAATATAAAAACAATTGCTACTTGCCTGAAAATGCC
The DNA here is from genome assembly GCF_900747795.2 of Erpetoichthys calabaricus. Classification (NCBI taxonomy): domain Eukaryota; kingdom Metazoa; phylum Chordata; class Cladistia; order Polypteriformes; family Polypteridae; genus Erpetoichthys; species Erpetoichthys calabaricus. The sequence continues at coordinate 273,563,806 of NC_041394.2, forward strand.
CATATCTACAGTTAAGGCAATATTTGAAAATTTTGATTCAACTGCAACTGTTACCAACTGCTCTTGCCTGGAAGAGGACCTAAGTTAATTTACCCTCACCCTAGGGTTGTGTGGTATAAAAACACAAATTTTATAACTATACTAGCAGTCAGTTTTTTTTTTTCAAACACCACACCACCCCGTCCCTGCCCAGCCTTCCTTCAGTATTCACTATTGCAGTTGTTGAATATTGTCCATTTCATAGACTTTATGAAAAGAAACTACATGCTTTGACGCAATCTGGACTTCAAGAAGGAAGTGGTGCATAGTGCAGCATGATGGCATAACGCACCAGGGAGGCAAGCAATTGTGTGCATGCACCAGTGAGGCTGAAGTAACACAGGAAGTTTTGGAGTTATTCATTGGTATTGATGCCAAAGTCACAATTTTAGTACCAATCTAACACTACTCAGTGAGTAGTGAGCAGATTCACAAGAGTGGTAAACAAAATCCCCAAAGATCAGTATTGGAGATACAAAGAAAAAAGTAGCATCTTGAGTTTACCAAGTCTCCAAAACTACATCAGATGCCACCTGTCATTTATCTACAAAATAAATGTCTGGAGTTTTACTAAATGCTACTGGAACTTTGATTAAAATATTGTTCTGTGGTTAGGCAAATTGAAAATTGAGCTGTTTGGCATCAAAAAAGGATGGCTATATCAAAAAGAACCAGATCCCCACTGTCATGTGTTCTTGATAGTCTGTGATTTTGTGTGGCTGTTTCTCCTCCAAAGGCCTTGGGAACCTTGTTAGGGTACATGGCATCATGGACTGTATGAAATACCAGCTGATTTTAAATATAAATTTACCTTCTCTGTCAAAAAGTAAAACTGAGTCATCACTGGATCTTCCAGCAGGACTATAATCCAAAACATATGTCTAAATCAACACAAAAATGGGTAAAAGAACACAAAATCAAGCTTCTGAATTGGTCATCTCAGTCTCCAGATCTAAACTCCATTGAAAATCTGTGGGGGAGCTCAAGAAGAGATAGTTTAAGAGAGAGCCTAGGACCCTGGATGATCTGGAAAAGATACAATAAAGAGGAATGATCCCAGATTCCTTGCTCTACAGTCATATGAAAAAGTTAATTCTTTGGATTTTTTGTTTATCATTGGCTGAGCTTTCAAAGTAGCAACTTCCTTTTAATATATGAAAAGCCTTATGGAAACAATAGTATTTCAGCAGTGACATTAATTAAGTTTATTGGATTAACAGAAAATATGTAATATGCATCATAACAAAATTAGACAGGTTCATAAATTTGGGCACCCCAACAGAGATATTACATCAATACTTAGTTGAGCCTCCTTTTGCAAATATAACAGCCTCTATATGCCTCCTATAGCCTTTGCTGAGTGTCTGGATTCTGGATGGAGGTATTTTTGACCATTCTTACATACCAGATCTCTCCAGTTCAGTTAAATTTAATGGCTGCCGAGCATGGACAGCCTGCTTCAAATCATCCCATACATTTTCGATGATATTCAAGTCAGGGGACTGTGATGGCCATTCCAGAACATTGTACTTCTCCCTCTGCATGAATGCCTTGGTAGATTTCGAACTGTGTTTTGGGTCATTGTCTTGTTGGAATATCCAACCCCTGCTTAACTTCAACTTTGTGACTGATGCTTGAACATTGTCCTGAAGAATTTTTTGATACTGGGTTGAATTCATTTGACCCTCGACTTTAACAAGGGCCCCAGTCCCTGAACTAGCCACACAGCCCCACAGCATGATGGAGCCTCCACCAAATTTGACAGTAGGTAGCAGGTATTTTTCTTGGAATGTGGTATTCTTCTTCCGCCATGCAAAGCGCTTTTTGTTATGACCAAATAACTAAATTTTTGTCTCATCAGTCCAAAGCATTTTGTTCCAAAATGAATCTGGCTTGTCTATATAATCATTTACATACAACAAGTGACTCTGTTTGTGGCGAGTGCAGAAAAGGCTTCTTTCTCATCACCCTGCCATACAGATGTTCTTTGTGCAAATTGCGCTGAATTGTAGAACGATATACAGATATACAATCTGCAGCAAGATGTTCTTGCAGGTCTTTGGAGGTGATCTGTGGGTTGTCTGTAACCATTCTTACAATCCTGTGCATGTGCCGCTCCTGTATTTTTCTTGGCATGCCAGACCTGGGTTTAACAGCAACTGTGCATGTGGCCATCCACTTCCTGATTACATTCCTTACAGTTGAAACTGACAGTTTAAACCTTTGAGAGAGCTTTTTGTAGCCTTCCCCTAAACCATGATATTGAACAATCTTTGTTTTCAGATCTTTTGAGAGTTGCTTTGAGGATCCTATGCTGTTATTCTTCAGAGGAGAGTCAAAGGGAAGCACAACTTGCAATTGACCACCTTAAATACCGTTTCTCATGATTGGACACACCAGTCTATGAAGTTCGAGGCTTAACAAGCTAATCCAGCCAATTTGGTGTTGCAAGTAATCAGTATTGAGCAGTTACATGCATTCAAATTACAAGGGGACCCAAATTTTTGCACAGCCAGTTTTTCACATTTGATTTAATTTCATACAACTAAATACTGCTTCACTTAAAGTCTTTGTTCAGAAAACACCCCAGTACTCAGATGTTCCTAGGAAATGAAAGACATACCACTGTTATCTTTTTTTGTTGAAAGTAGAGTAAATTATTATGCAGGCTGAGAGGGGTTCCCACTTTTTCATATTCTCCAACCTTGCAAGTTGTTATAGGATAAGGCTCAGTACTGTTTTGGCAAAGGGAGGTTTTACATACTATTAAATACAGTGGTGGCAGTAATTTTGGCACTTGTGGTTTTGTTAAAAATGAGTATTTCTTGATGTGGAATTATTTTTTCATTGAATAAATTGTACTTCACTTAAAGGGTGGATTTTTCTAATTTTTTTTCAGTGTAAGATTAAGGTAATGCACCAAAAGGTGAATTTCGTACAACCTATTTTACTTCGCTTTACCAGGAATGTCAGTAATTCTGGAGGTATATTAACTCTATCTTTATATATAATACACTATCGTGGCTGTTTGTTTGTCTGTCTGTCCAGGATTTTAAATCACCTGTAGCTCGCAAACCATTTGACCTATTGACCTGAAATTTGGTACACATATACTACATGAAGTCTACTATCCGCTTTCGGGGTGGATGATTAACCTCTAAGGTTATTACTCTTTTTATTTTTATTTTATTTTATTGTAGAGTCAACTCTCAGCAGCGGGTATATCTTAGATTATTCTTGAGGCAGATTGAAGACTTAAGTGCCAGCTTAAGTGAAAAATTAAAGAAAACGTACTCGTAATTGCAACACAAACACTTACTTAATCAGTTTTAATGCATAAAGATGCCGACGAAAGAAGAGAAGAAGCGGGCCGCTAGGGTGGAGAAAAGAAGAGCTGCTCAGGAAGCAGCAAGCGCATCTTCCTCTGAGCAAATGACAGAATCCAGTTTAGGTGCTTTTATTGGCCCAATTCCAAAGATTAACAGTGGGTACTTGTACTGTGATATTTCTTTTTGTAGAAACCATTTTATTCAATTGACGTAATTCCAAAATATCTTTATTGTGCAAAAAATAAGAATAAACTTAAATATAATAAAAATATACTACATATATGAAAAATATGAAAATATGCACACTGTATAGACCAGAGGTTCTCATGTTCTAACATTTTAAACTATGGTACAAATGATATACAAAAATTTCTCCTGGTTGACAGATTTCTACTGGTGGACTACACACCACTCGTGGAGTGAGCATCATGGTTTTAGGACTGCTTTTCTACCTGTGGATGGACAACTCACTATCATAGTGGAAACAATGTATTTAAAAGTATATAAAAATGTTGTAGTACAGAATGCCAGTGTAGTGGAAGCTGGTTCATGCAACAGGACAATGACCCAAAACACAGTAGTAAATCTATAATCGAATAGATTAAACTGAAGAAAATTCATGTTGTGGAATGGCCAAGTCACAGTTTAGACCTCAACCCATTTGAAATTCTCTAACATGACCTGAAGAGAGTTGTGTAAGCACAGTGTAACAAAATAATCAATTAATTGTAACAGTTTTGGAAGGAGGAATTTTCTAAAGTTCTTCTTAACAATTGTGCAAGACAGATCTGCAATTAAAGGAAACATTTTGTGGAGGTTTTAATGCTGAAGGAGGTTCAACCAGTTACTAAATAAACTAAATTCTGAAACTAGGGCAAAGGATGCATCTGTTGATCTAAAACAGTACTACATGTGAGAGTTATTAAGTGTTTGATAAAACTCCAAAGTTTGTCATAGAGATTCCAAATTATATCAAGTAGCAAATTAGAGGTGACCATCTTCAATTTCTTACTTATACTCTGTCATAATTAGGCCTAGGTAAAGGTGCTGACATCACTTGGGCATTTTGGGGAATTAGCAATACTGAATGTTTCTTTCACAGTCTTTTTGGAAAACGAAAGCAAGAAAGTTGCATCAAAAAGTCATGGGTGACTGGATCAACTGTAATAATAATAATTCTTTGCATATATATTGCACTTTTCTCACTTCTCAAAGCGCTCAGCAACTGCAGGTTAAGGGCGTTGCTTAAGGGCCCAACAGAGCAGAGTCCCTTTTGGCATTTACGGGATTCGAACCGGCAACCTTCCGATTGCCAGTGCAGATCCCTTGCCTCAGAGCCACCACTCTGCCTACAATGATTAATGGAGTTCTAGTACTTGCACTAATAGATTTAAGGACAGTTTTTATCCACAATTCAAAAAGTTATTCAACAGTCACATGAACTGACAAATGTTTTATTTAGTATGTAGTGTAGTATTTCCTGCCTGTGTTTATTTTTGTTGTGTATTATTTATATTGTACTGTCATTAGTCTGTGAGACACATGCAAGTAAGAATTTCATTGGGCTATTCATGACAGTACTCATGACAGTACATTTGAACTTGATCTTAATCTTGACTTAGCTTTACTCATTGACAGTCAGGTTTGGCTGAGTCTGACAAGTACAGAGGCATGTATCTATGCCATGAGTTCAGTTGTAGACATCATAATGCCTGCTAATAATGTGTGCTATTAGTTTACCCAGCAATCAGGGAGAGACAGACTGTTGTATAATACACTGTTTCTCTCCTGGTATTTTTCCACTGAAGTTTCTCAAGTTCTTGCTGATAGATACAAGAGCTTCCATCTAGCCATCATCACAATCATTGTCCTGTTGTGAAATCACAAGGTCTGGGCACATGGAAAAGCAAAGATTACATAATGATTTTTTATGTGTTGTTGTGATGTTTTTAATGTGCAGTAGGGACCTATAAGCTTCCCACATGCTCTAAATATGAGCCCTTACCTCGAGCAACTGATATATGCAATGTTCTGAAACATTACACCCTTGCATTTACAGCTTTGGGGATTTCTCTTAAAATTCCTTTTGTAACATTGTGTCTGGCTGCAGCTACTCTATTTTTAGGCTGCATTAATTAACCAAACTTTACTACTCTTTAACCAAAGTGATACTTTTATATTTCCCTTTTGCCATTTTCCTTTAAGTAATGTATGTAAAGCATCTTTCATGTGTTTGCCAGTATATTCGGTATCCGACCAAAGTGAATCATTCCCATTCTTTGCTTTGGCTAATGACCTAAATCTGTAGTACCTTTTTGTTTTTCAATTGTTGATGTTAATTTAGAAATCAATGAATAATTTTATTTCTGAACATCAGTGCTTTGTGAAGTCCTCTTAATCACTCCTACAGTAAAATAAACTCTACTAATCAGATTCTAGCTTCAGCCTCCTAGTAGTTCTGGGGCTGTGGTAGTTTACTTACTGCATAAGCCCATGCAAGGTCAGTAGGATAGAAATAGTCCTGGTTGTTTTTTTGGCAATGCTGAGTGCATTGTTTCAAATATTTTCCTCATTAAAAACTGTGCCTGTTATTCTTTTGTTATATTATGGTGCAGTTATTCAGTACATTTTGGTGACAACTGTTTGTTTTGTTTTTTTTTTTTGGGTTGGGGCACTACTTTATGTGTAATAAGGGCCGTTCAGAAGTTTCTTTCTGTCTTGCAAATTATGGTTTTACTAAATTAAATCCCTATTTTAGTTCACATTTAATGTTTCACCCTTTTTTCTTCTCTTTGTTCTTCATATATAAGAACATGAAGTTTTATTGTTATCACTGTATTATTATACAATTAGCCCCTAAATATGGTTGTAAAAAAGACAAATTATATGATTATTTTCATAATAGTGAGACATGTATATGGGCCATGCAGATGTACTGTAATATCCACCCTTCATTCAGTTATACAGTGAAGCATTGTAACAGTGCAATTGAACTAACAAGTTAAATTGTTTGTTATGAATTACAGCAACCCTTGTTTCAAGCCCAGCTGTATTTACTACTGTGTATTCGCATAAACAAAGCAGTCTGTCAGCTGCACACATAAGCAATAAATGGTCACGGTGTTGTAATGAGCTAGCTTCTCTCAAGTGGTAAATGCAAATCTCTTCTGCTGTTTTCAGAGGAGCTGGATGTGCAAAGTAATTTTGTCATTACCGCAATCCTATTGTGTTACAGGATTTATAAATGGGTCTCTATGAGTCGGATATAACTAAGCATTTGTGCAACACCATATATGTGCCAAGTGAAATCACATTTAAACAGAATTTTTTTTTTTTTAAACCTACTTTTATTTTTTTCAGTAGCTGGCCTGGGCTGTTTATATCTGGCATGCGCACCCAAAACAATCGTGATGTAATTTCTCAGCATTAATATCTTCATTGTTTACAAGAATCGTTTACTGCGATTTTGAACCATCCTCCCACAGACTCCCTATTGAATGTTGTTGTTCAGTAGCAATAAGTCAGTAAGGTGTAACTTGGAGATGGACTGGTGACAGGGACAGGTTTGTAGTTCTTTAACATTAAATTTAATTGCCCACACCTCCAATTTTTTTCAGTAAGTTTGTGAATAGTAGGACCGTGACTGATTGCCATCTCATTTATATTTGAAGTAGAGATTTCTGGAGGTGTAATGGGTTTTGAATTCATAACATAATCGACTAATATTGAACCAAAATTTAAAAAAAAAAAGAAAGAAAAGATTTTTAAGTGACATTTTATTTAAAAATGCACTAAAAAGAATTTTTTTTCTTGTACTAAGATTTTCTTGGTCATATATGACTAACAATAAAATCGTGGGGTGCCCATTTAAAAATTAATGTAATTCAATTAAAAGGCATAGATTTGAACTTGAATCTTAACTAGATTAACTATGGAAAGAAAATTACACATCTTATTAAAATTCATTAAAGTATGTAGAATAATGGTTATAATTGGAAAAATTTTCAGATTGTAAGAGTGTTTTTTTTGGATCATTTAAGGAATCTGTGCATAACAAAAAGAGCTTTACATGGCGAAAGAACACCGCATTCCAAGAAACACCTGCTACCTACTGTCAAATTTGGTGGAGGTTCCATCATGCTGTGTGGCTAGTTCAAGGACTTGGTCCCTTGTTAAAGTTGAGGGTTGGATGAATTCAACCCAATATCAACAAATTCTTCAGGGTAATGTTCAAGCATCAGTCACAAAGTTGAAGTTACGCAGGGGTTGGATATTCCAACAAGACAATGGCCCAAAACACAGTTCGAAGTCTACCAAGGCATTCATGCAGAGGGAAAAGAACAATGTTCTGGAATGGCCATCACAGTCCCCTGACTTGAATATCATCGAAAATTTATGGGATGATTTGAAGCAGGCTGTCCATGCTCGGCAGCCATCAAATTTAACTGAACTGGAGAGATTTTGTATGGAAGAATGGTCAAAAATACCTCCATCCAGAATCCAGACACTCATCAAAGGCTATAGGAGGCGTATAGAGGCTGTTATATTTGCATAAGGAGGCTCAACTAAGTATTGATGTAATATCTCTGTTCGGGTGCCCAAATTTATGCACCTGTTTAATTTTGTTATGATGCATATTGCATATTTTCTGTTAATCCAATAAACTTAATGTCACTGCTGAAATACTACTGTTTCCATAAGGCATGTGATATATTAAAAGGAAGTTGCTACTTTGAAAGCTCAGCCAATGATCAGCAAAAATCCAAAGAATTAAGAGGGGTTCCCAAAGTTTTTCATATGACTGACACTCTCTCTCTCTCTCTCTGTGTGTGTGTGTGTGTGTGTGTATATATATATATATATATATATATAAATAAAATATATAATGTGTGTATGTAATCACTAAAAGTATGATAAAAGGAATTGAGATTTAAATTTGATGTACGTAACGTAATCTAAACTGATGAAATACTGGATTGTAACTGGAGATCAGCATGCATGCAAAGTCTGATGGAAATCGGTTCAGTAAAAGTGGGTAAAACATTTGGGTAAAAAATTTGACCCAGATAAACATAGAGGGCAAGTTGAATAAAATGGTGTAATAATAAAAAAAAATGAGAGAGAATGAAACATAGCCCATGCACGCAACCATAGTTTATAGCACATTGCATCCCTGGCATGTTTTAAAATATAGATTTTTTTTGCTTCTTCCCCTTCTTTACTAGCAGTTTTTGAAAGTTGTAACAGCAGTTGTTTGGGAAAGCATTTCAGTACGACCTAAAAGTGGGTATTAAAAGAGTGCTAAGACAATGTTTAAAAGTGCTTGCCAGCACTTTTAATGCTGATTAGCCCATTGTACATCAACTTTTTTATGCTGTTTGGGTTTCTGTAATATGCTTAGGGTAAATTAAGCTTTTTAAGATGTAAATTTTACTTAATCCTTCTGTTTAATCATCAGCAGAAGTCTTACTAAGGACTGTAACATGATTCTGTATCTCAAAGACCTCATTTAAAATTTATATATTTTGGTAGCTAAATTTGTTTTTACTGACATCAGAGGCAAAACTTCTGATATACAAGTTTGTAAACTGCTAAAGTTGATCAATTTCAATCTTATTGTTTATTTGACATTTCTGCCCAGGGCAGTTTACAATTTACTTACTTATAGTATAATTTCTTTTTAAGGTACAAGAAACTTAAGAGACTCATTTAGAGTATCCAGTGTGGAGATTGTATATGTAACATTGTGTTTTATTTATCAGTCTTCATCTAGAATTCAAATATGTTTCCCTAGAGAAGCAAATAGGTCTGGTATCAAGAATATGTAAATTGCTTCTGGTTTTTTTCCCCTTTTTTCAGTGTTTTTTTTTTTTTCTTTTCTTTTTTGCAGCCAAAGTTACTGGCGAAAGATCTCTTGGATCTTGTAGCTTCTCACTTCAACCTGAAAGAAAAGGAATACTTTGGAATTTCTTACACAGATGAAACGTAAGTAGATGAGTATTAATTAAAACAACATTGTAGTTTGATTTGTTTATAGTACCTTAAAAACTTCTTTAAAGAGATCTCCAAAAACAACCAAAGCTATAATCATGTGAACAACTAACTACACATCATGCAGTGTTTTTCCATTTTTTAACACATGTGGACATATCAAGATTTGATCTTGCATTTAAACACCATCTTTAGATAAAGGTGATGTAATAAAAAAGAGATAATTTGACCTGAAACATGAAAAGTTATGCCATTTCCATCTGAGTAAGTACACCTTTGGCTTTTGTAGCTTGTGTTGGCTGTTTTGCGGAAACAGCCTCAAGTATTTGTTTTCTATAATAGTCTACCACTCTGTGACTTCAAATGAAGGAAAGTTTTCCAACTGTTCCATGCAGAATCTTTTCAACTGTGTGATGTGTGAAAGTTGTTTTGTAGACACAGCTTGTTTCAAATCCTCCCCACAGCATCTTAATGGGATTCAGATCCAAGCTTTGATTTGTCCATTCCAGAATCCTCCATTTTTTTCTTCTTGGTAATTCCTGGGTGGATTTACTGGTATGTTTCAGGTCATTGTAATGTTGCAAGGTCCATTCTTGGTTAAGCTTTATTCTTCTGATAGATGGTCTTACATTATTCTTAAGAGCCCTCTGGTACAATGAAGAATTCTTTGTGGGTTCTATGATGGTGATGTGCCCAGGACCTGAAGCAGGAAAGCAACACCAAAACTTAACATTTCCAGCACCTAGTTTTATAGTTGGTATTAGGTTCTTCTAGTCAAATAACTCTATTTTTGCCTTGTCTTTTTAGAGCACATTTTTCAAGAAGTGCGGGTCTGTGCCTATGTGTTCATAGGCAAACTTTAGGCTTGCCCTGATGTTCTTCCCAGACAACATACTAACTTGTGTCGCTTCTTTCTAGTGATAGACTCGTACGCTTTTATGCCAACAGTGGCAAGAGCTATCTATAGGTCCCATGATGAAATTTTGAGATTCTCAAAGACTTTTTTTTAGCATCTTTCGTTTTCCTCTCAGGTTGTAAATACTAGGATGGCCTGGACAATTTGGCTGATGTTTCAAATCTTATCCATTTGTATATGATCTTTCAGACAGTGGAATGGTTAATTTCCAATATTTTGGAGATCTTTTTAAATTCTTTCTCAGACTCATAGGCATCTATAAATTACTTTCTGAAGACTTAGAGGGGTGTTTCGATTTATGCATGGTGAAAACACAAACCTTAACAACAAAGAGCAAACCAAACTAAATGTCTGAGGTTTAAATTAGATAGTTTTCTTTCAAGATCCTCTCTTCTGATGATCTAATCACATGCACCTGATTATTGTTTGAGATTTTTGAGGTAATGATAAATGTAACGCTTTGCTTAATTTTCCACATGCAAAATTTGCATTTATGTAAATTACACAATGGACTACAACAGGGATGCCCACACTTTTTCGGCTTGCGAGCTACTTTTAAAATGACCAGGTCGAAATGATCTACCTACATTAAAAATGAGATATATATACAGTACTGTGCAAAAGTTTTAGGCAGGTGTGAAAAAATGCTGTAAACAAAGAATGCTTTCAGAAATATAAATAATGATTGTTTATTGTTATCAATTTACAAAATGCAAAGTGAGTAAACAAAAGAAAAATCTAAAATCAATATTTGGTGTTACTACCTTTTGCCTTCAAACCAGCATCAACTCTTATAGGTACACTTGCACAAAGTCAGGGATTTTGTAGGATTATAGTCAGGTGTATAATCAACCAATTATATCAAACAGGTGCTAATGCTCATCAATGCCACACATAGGTTGAAACACAGTCATTAACTGAAACAGAAACAGCTGTGTAGGAGGCTTAAAACTGGGTAAGGAACAGCCAAACTCTGCTACCAAGGTGAGGTTGTGGAAGACAGTTTCATGTCATGGCAAGATTGAGCACAGCAACAAGATACAAGATAGTTACACTGCATCAGCAAGGTCTCTCCCAGACAAAGATTTCAAAGCAGACTGGGGTTTCAAGATGTGCTGTTCAAGCTCTTTTGAAGAAGCACAAAGAAACGGGTAACATTGAGGATCGTAGACGCAGTGGTCGGCCAAGGAAACTTGTGCAGCAGATGAAAGACACATCAAGCTTATTACCCTTCGAAATCGAAAGATGTCCAGCAGTGCCATCAGCTCAGAACTGGCAGAAACCAGTGGGACTCAGGTACACCCATCCACTGTCTGGAGAAGTCTGGCCAGAAGTGGTCTTCATTGGAAGTGTTGCAGCCAAAAAGCCATACCTCCGACGTGGAAACAAGGCCAAGTGACTCAAGTATGCATGAAAACATAGGAACTGGGGTGCAGAAAAATGGCAGCAGGTGCTCTGGACTGATGAGTCAAAATTTGAAATATTTGGCTGTAGCAGAAGGCAGTTTGTTTGTCGAAGGGCTGGAGAGCGGTACAATAATGAGTGTCTGCAGGCAATAGTGAAGCATGGTGGAGGTTCCTTGAACGTTTGGGGCTGCATTTCTGCAAATGGAGTTGGAGATTTGGTCAGGATTACTGCTGTTCTCAATGCTGAGAAATACAGGCAGATACTTATCCATCATGCAATACCATCAGGGAGGCGTATGATTGGCCCCAAATTTATTCTGCAGCAGGACAACGACCCCAAACATACAGCCAAAGTCATTAAGAACTATCTTCAGCGTGAAGAAGAACAAGAAGTCCTGGAAGTGATGGTATGGCCCCCACAGAGCTCTGATCTCAACATCATCGAGTGTGTCTGGGATTACATGAAGAGACGGAAGGATGTGAGGAAGCCTACATCCACAGAAGATCTGTGGTTAGTTCTCCAAGATGTTTGGAACAACCTACCAGCCGAGTTCCTTCAAAAACTGTGTGCAAGTGTACCTAGAAGAATTGATGCCGTTTTGAAGGCAAAGGGTGGTCACACCAAATATTGATTTGATTTAGATTTCTCTTTTGTTCATTCACTGCATTTTGTTGATTGATGAAAATAAATGATTAACACTTCCATTTTTGAAAGCATTCTTGTTTACAGAATTTTTTCACACCTGCCTAAAACTTTTGCACAGTACTGTGTATGTATATATATATATATATATATATATATATATATATATATATATAATATTGTGGGGAACAGCCCGGACACAGACAGGTAGACATGATGTTTAAACCACACACGTTTATTCAAAACTACTATTTAAACTTATCGTGAGCACAAACCCAGTGCCGCAGCACCAATCACCCCTCAAGTCCTTGGCCACACGCACAATGCCTTCTCTCAGTTTCTCGTCTGCCTCCACTCCTCTCCACCAAGCTTCCTCCACTTCCACCCAACTCTTGCCCACGACTGGAGGGAGGCGGCCCCTTTTATTCACCCCAGGAAGGACTCCAGGTGCATCCTAAGGGGCACCGTAGCCACACCCCTGTGTGGCGGAAGCTCTGACGGTACATCCGGAAGTCCTCCGGGTGTCCCCAATCCTCTTCCCCCCCAGCACTATTGGGTGTGGCGGAAGTACTGAGGTCCAGGGCTCCCAAGGCATCGGGGCGCCCCCTTGCGGTGACCACGGGCCCCTACAGGGTAGAGCTTCAAAGCTCTGTACCCGTGGTTACCATGGCAACCAGGAAGGAATTCCCCTTGTGTCCTGGAGGAGGCACAAGCCCTCCTCTGCTCCTCCTGGGCATCCCGGCCGGGCGACAAACCCCGCCGGGTGCCACAATATATATATATCATCATATATATACTGAATATACTTTATACATAAAATAAATGTTGTCATACCTTGCATAACTGAATAACCCTTATGGCACAATAACAATTCAATACATTTATGGTCACTAAAGTATTTGGATTTAATAATCTTCATGTGGGAAAAGGCTGGCTCACATAAGTAAGTAGAGCCGAATAATGCAGTCAAGGAGGTAGCGCATTTCCTCATGTTTGGGTACTTTTCCTCTGTGAGTAAGTTCCAAAACTGTCCATGAGCCCCCATATTTTAGCTGAATGTCATCCTGTAGTGTCAAAATCTCATCCTCCGCTATAGAGGAGTTTTAGGTGAAACAGTGTTGCAATTTTTGATGCGGGTGAATCACCCTCAACATCTTCCCTAAATGGATAGCACTTAAATGTAGCGATTGGCTCAAGTAAAGCTGAGTCTTGAAACCGTCTGTCAGAGTCTGACAGACAATTTTCAATCTGCTCTGTGTAGCGTATGCTGTCAAGTTGCGCACACGCCTTCCATTGCGTCTCCAGCTCTGACACGAGGTTTTGGATGTTCCCCAAATCAAGGCGCTGCAGCTTTGAGGACAGATGTTGCATTTTTCGTTTGAAAGCATTAACTGAGCTAATCATATTGTAAATTAAGCTCATTCAACATGTTGGTCAGATTGGAAAAAAAATGCCAAGTCTAGCAGCCATTGATCGTTATTAAGGTGCTTGTATTCTGCATGTTTATTGACAAGGAGAAAACTCCTTTTTCTCTGGCCAGGGGTCTCGAAATCTCAGCAGGAATTTCTCCCTAGCCATCTGCCTCAACGAAGGCTTCTTTTATCATTTCTCCATCTTGGAAGGACTTCTTATGCTTAATGATCGAGTAACTCACCCGGAACGATACTTCGGTGTATGTCTGCCTTTGCTTTTGAATTCAGCCGAGTGAAAAATGACGGCTGTCTGATTAACTTCGATTTTAGTTCCCTCTGCTTTCTCTTTCTCTGATCGCTTTTCGGAAGGAAGTCAGTTTCGTAGTTTTTATGAACAGTTCAAAAGTGCCTTTCCACATTTTCCTTCTTTGGAATAGCAGTGATAGATTGACAGATCAGACAAACACACTTCGTGAGAGAAAAAAATCCTTTTCCAATTCCACATCCAGCCCATAACCAACAAATTTTTTTTTTAAATCCCTTCTTTAGTCGATATAAATTGGAAGGCTAACTAGATCACTTAGATAGCCGGAGTTTTGCAGTAGCTCGTGCGTTTGATCGTGCGTGCAGGATGACCAGTGTGTTTGAAGAAAAGAGATCTTAGACTGGCCAACCTGTATGTCAATCAAGTGGCAAATGCCATAGGGAGGATATATGATAGACTAACATTTAAAAAAAATTTTTTTGAATGCAACGTGATCTACCTGCACTACCTTTCTGATGTACCGGTCAATCGCGATCGACGTATTGGGCACCCCTGGACTACAATATAGTTAAAAATGAAAAACATTTCATGGAGAGTACTTACTTTCTGGTGCGTTTCTTTTTAAGTTTTCTTTACATTATAGTATGTTTGATGTTTGTGTGAATAATAGATTAAATATAATGTTTTTGATTAAATTATTTATACAGGCCTTGTCAGCAAAAAGTTTACATTATTTTAGGGGAACAATGCCCCATTAGAAAATTAGAGCAATTATAAGAACAACAGGCTATGCAGCCTAACATGGCTTGTCAGTCTCTGTTTCCCTAATTCTTACAAAATACCATTAGATTGAGTTTTAAAGGCATCCAAAATGCTACTGTCTACCACACTACTTGGTAACTTTTTCTATGCGTGTGTGATTATTTTTTTTTTATTTTTTTTTTTTTTGGTCTAGAAACCCTTCCTAATGTTGGTGTGGAGTTTATTCTAAACCAGGTTCTGTCTGTGTCCCTGTGTTCTTCTTGAAGAACTCCTTGTAAAGTAGCAGCTGGGATCCACTGTATTAATTCTGTCATGTCTCTTAATTTCAGTTTGCTTAAACTGAAAAAGTTTAGCTTTTTCAATAAAAGAGTTTGAAAAATATTGAAGAAGTATTGTCTTGCAAATGAAACTGCCTTTAATTCCAGCCATAAAGTTACCAAGATCCCAGCACTTTCCATCTGATTTTTAAATATACATTTCTTATAATTGATCAAGTGCTTTGTTATTCTGTCAGTCCTTTTGAGCTTTTATATATTAAGATGTATATGCTAGGGGAAATCAAAAGTAAAGACAAATTGAAAATTATGCAGTAACGCAATACAACACATTTGTGACAGCTTATGGATAGTTTGAACACATGCAGCACGTCGCTTTGCCATTAGCCTAGTTGAAACCAAGGTCAAATGAACATGTACAGTATGTTCCGGTGCAGGCTTCCATCGCTGAACAGTGTACCACAGTCAGGTTTCTTTGGCAGAGGAAGTAAAAACTTGATAAAATTCACCGAAGGAAGTTGGCTTGTGTAGATCATTGTGCATCATGGGTGCCCAAATAGCTTAATCTGTATAGTGTTCCAGGTCATTACGCCTTAAGGTATGTGCAGATTCATGGCTGATTTTCTAAATGTCCAGCATCAGCAGACAATGTATGTCTATGTGGGCTTGTATGTACAATGTTGATGGTCAACCAGATAGTGTTTTTTTGGACACACTTCTTTAAAACTTTCTGCTTTTTCATAAACTTTGCTTTGAGTTATCCTGTTTTTACTTTCATACTGCCAACACATCCTTCAGTAAATTTCAGTAGGTTTCAGTCCCTCTGCCCAAAGAAATTTCACTACACTATGTTGTTCCGCAGCAGGATATCCATGTTCATTTAATCTTGGATTCAAGTAGAACTAATGGCAGAGTGCTGGGCTGTGTGTATTCAAACTACCCATAAGCAATCATGAACATGTTGTATTGCATAAGCTTCTATCTGTTGCTCTTATCACATAATTATCAAATTGCCTTTACTTTTGGATTTGCCCTCATAAATTTATAGTTAAGGTGATCTATATTCCAGTTAATGTATTGCCTAGTCACAACACACTCTTATAAGTAAATGAAATTGCATGCTGTTTTATTTCCCATTGGGATTAATAAAGTATCTATCTATCTATCTATCTATCTATCTATCTATCTATCTATCTATCTATCTATCTATCTATCTATCTATCTATCTATCTATCTATCTATCTATCTATCTATCTATCTATCTATCTATCTATTTAAAATGGGCATGTTTTTATGTCTGACATTAGTTCTCATAAATGATGAAATATATTTTATAATAAACCTTTTTAAAATGATGTGAATAGTAAGCATTCTTGTTTCTTAACTTTTACAGTGGTCACTTCAGTTGGTTGCAGCTCGACCGAAGAGTACTGGAACATGATTTTCCTAAAAAGTCCGGACCAGTAGTTTTGTACTTCTGTGTGAGGTTAGTATCCTCTAATTTTCCTAATGATAGCAGCTTCTGAACATTTGTGTTTCCTGCATAAATACAGATAAGTGATTTGTAGCTTTTACTAGACCAAACTGTTATTTGAAACCTCACTGTAAAATGTCAGCATCTCATCCAGATGTATGTGCCGCTAAATGGATAATTAATCTTGCTGCCAACCTCCTAGGAATACATTATTTACAGTTTTATCAGATCAATTGCTGTACTTTGTGTGTGTGTAGATGTCTTGGAATTACTTTGCCTACAATCACATTGTTTGGAATTAAAGGAGGTAAATCTGCTAGTTTTATACACCACTTTTAAAAAGCTAACTACTCGAGACAAGTGTTGTCAGACTCAGTCCTGACATTCAGTGGCACCAGACTTTCTTTTCAGTTAATTGAACAAATAATACCTGCTTTATATACTTGATAGAACTTCATACCTAATTTTGTAATGATCCTTTGTTTAATGAACAATGCATGTTCGTATTGAGGGGTATGCAAGGGACTTTAGCTTTTGTAACCGTCTTTGAATCCTGTAGGCTTGGAGGTTGACATTGACTTTTACTTGAATGTTGGGATGTACAGTACCAAATTTTTACAGTCCAACAAAGGAAACAATTTTCAGGGTTTCCCCCACTGCAATAGAGCAAGAATAAAAGTACTTGCAGAAATCATGACTGTAAGTATTTGGAATAAGAAGAAAGGTTGAATTCCAAAATGTTGGTTTTTACACACATAAGTTGGTTGAGAAGTACAAAAATAAAGCATTAAGATAAAATGTTACAGGTTAAAGGAACACAAAAAATATGTTTAAACAATTTTTAAAATTGTCCGGAAAAACACGGGCATTAAAAGGACCACTAGTTACACAGTGGCTGCAGTTTAATACCACCACTCTGTCTCATAGTACTTCTTTTCTACTAAATTCCACTCCATTCTCCTCTTAAGTGTCCACTGTCTAAAGTCAATGATTAAGCCAGGATTGAGATTGTTTGGGAACCGTACACCAAGGCCAATTTGAGAAAGACTGCATCTTATCATAATTATTAATTAGCTTACAGTAATAATGTTTAGTTTTGGTAAACTTGTTTGGTCTAACATCACTTTTAGAACAGTTCTAGATATTGACCTGCTAATACAGAAAATATTCTGTATAATGAGGAACAAAAACAAACATGAACAAATATATATCATCAAATAGTCTAACATTTCATTTCAGTGTTCATTCATATCAAACAGCGGGATTAATATAAAACAATGGAAAGCATTAGTTTTGGACATAATTGCCAGTGTTTAATAACTTTTGTCCTTCTGTGAAAAATAATTATGTAACTGGCTGATCTTAGAAGCAAAACTGTGATCGCACTATATAGAACATTGAACGGAATTAACAAAAGTTACATTTGTTGTATTTAAATCTATCAATGTACATTTGTATTTGAACCTACTAATGTATAGTACATACATACAATGGATACTACTGGGGGTATACAAAACTCACTCTTTCCTGATTGGTTGTGTGATTGTGCTGTGCAAGAGATCACCGTACTGACCTCTACGTTTGCTTCTTGTCTTACACCAGTGTTGCTGTGATAATCACTAGCCCCGTGAGACCTGAAACCGGGCAGATCAAATTTACTTCTCGGCACATGCAAGATTGAATGTGTACTTACAAATGTCTCTTCAGTTTTTGACACTTAATTCCACACTATGCACCTGCTTAACCTCTTCTTCAATTGTTGTCACTAGACGGCTAGAGTACATGTGTGCAATTAGAAAAGTATTTGCTCTGTGCAATCCAGTAATTAAAAAAAATATACAGCACTGTGCAAAAGTTTTAGGCAGGTGTGAAAAAATGCTGTAAAGAAAGAATGCTTTCAGAAATATAAATAATGATTGTTTATTGTTATCAGTTTATAAAATGCAAAGTGAGCGAACAAAAGAAAAATCTAAATCAAATTAATATTTGGTGTTGCTACCTTTTCCCTTCAAACCAGCATGAATTCTTATAGGTACACTTGCACAAAGTCAGGGATTTTGTAGGATTATAGTCAGGTGCATGATCAACCAATTATACCAAACAGGTGCTAATGATCATCAATGTCACACGTAGGTTGAAACACAGTCATTAACTGAAACAGAAACAGCTGTGTAGGAGGCTTAAAACTGGGTGAGGAACAGCCAAACTCTGCTACCAAGGTGAGGTTGTAGAAGACAGTTTCATGTCATGGCAAGACTGAGCACAGCAACAAGACACAAGATAGTTAAACCGCATCAGCAAGGTCTCTCCCAGACAAAGATTTCAAAGCAGACTGGGGTTTCAAGATGTGCTGTTCAAGCTCTTTTGAAGAAGCACAAAGAAACGGGCAACGTTGAGGATCGTAGACGCAGTGGTCGGCCAAGGAAACTTAGTGCAGCAGATGAAAGACGCATCAAGCTTATTACCCTTCGAAATCGAAAGATGTCCAGCAGTGCCATCAGCTCAGAACTGGCAGAAACCAGTGGGACCCAAGTACACCCATCTACTGTCCGGAGAAGTCTGGCCAGAAGTGGTCTTCATGGAAGAGTTGCAGCCAAAAAGCCATACACAAGGCCAAGCGACTCAAGTATGCACAAAAACATAGGAACTGGGGTGCAGAAAAATGGCAGCAGGTGCTCTGGACTGATGAGTCAAAATTTGAAATATTCGGCTGTAGCAGAAGGCAGTTTGTTCGTCGAAGGGCTGGAGAGCGGTACAATAATGAGTGTCTGCAGGCAACAGTGAAGCATGGTGGAGGTTCCTTGAACGTTTGGGGCTGCATTTCTGAAAATGGAGTTGGAGATTTGGTCAGGATTAATGGTGTTCTCAATGCTGAGAAATACAGGCAGATACTTATCCATCATGCAGTACCATCAGGGAGGCATATGATTGGCCCCAAATTTATTCTGCAGCAGGACAATGACCCCAAACATACAGCCAAAGTCATTAAGAACTATCTTCAGCGTAAAGAAGAACAAGAAGTCCTGGAAGTGATGGTATGGCCCCCACAGAGCCCTGATCTCAACATCATCGAGTGTGTCTGGGATTACATGAAGAGACAGAAGGATGTGAGGAAGCCTACATCCACAGAAGACCTGTGGATAGTTCTCCAAGATGTTTGGAACAACCTACCAGCCGAGTTCCTTCAAAAACTGTGTGCAAGTGTACCTAGAAGAATTGATGCTGTTTTGAAGGCAAAGGGTGGTCACACCAAATATTGATTTGATTTAGATTTCTCTTTTGTTCATTCACTGCATTTTGTTGATTGATGAAAATAAATGATTAACACTTCCATTTTTGAAAGCATTCTTGTTTACAGAATTTTTTCACACCTGCCTAAAACTTTTGCACAGTACTGTATATATATATATATATATATATATATATATATATATATATATATATATATATATATATACAGTAAAGTCTCACTTATTCGACCTTCGCTTATCCAACATTCTGTATTATCCGACATCCCACCGCAAAAAAACGCATCAATCGGCAACAAGAACTGCAACTTGCGAGCATGAGCGTAGTCTATTTTTTGTTCACAAGTTCATTTTTTTTCAGTTAAATTTTTCTGTTGTTTTGTTGTAAAACATAATTACAGTGGATTATGTGGCCTGCCTTCTCTGGCGTGTGTGCACTGTGTCTCTCTCACTCGCTCGCATGTGTGCACGTGTGTGTCTCGCTCGCTCGCGTGTGTGCACGTGTGTCTCTCTCGCTCACGTGTGTGCGTGCGTATGTCTCGCTCGCTCGTGTGCGCGCGTGCCTGTGTCTCTCTCGCTCGCTCGCGTGTGTGCGCGCATGTGTCTCTCTCGCATGTGTGTGCATGTCTCTCTTTCTCTCGCGTGTGTGTGTGCGAATATGTCTCGCTCGCTCGCGCGTGTGTCTGTCTCTCTCTCTCTCTCCCGCTCTCTCTCTCTTGCTGCACAGGGAATGCACAGGGAGAGACTGAACATGTGCGGAAATCATCGGCGCGCACAAACCGAAAGGGAAACTGGCTTCTTCGTATACCGAGTGTGTGGTCGTGAACAGATGCAAAAGTTTGGCGAACTTTTTGGTCATAACCCAATTTGTACGTGTTCAGAGACGTTCGAGATCCGAAAACATTATGTATTAGGTTCGTAATGTGTAAATTTATAACATAGTTTGACATTTAATAGGCTTTTTCTTAACACCTCCCATTATCCAACATTTTCGCTTATCCGACGTTCTGCCGGCCCGTTTATGTCGGATAAGCGTGATTCTACTGTGTGTGTGTGTGTGTGTGTGTATATATATATATATATATATATATATATATATACAGTGATCCCTCGCTATATCGCGCTTCGCCTTTCGCGGCTTCACTCTATCGCGGATTTTATATGTAAGCATATTTAAATATATATCGCGGATTTTTTGCTGGTTCGCGGATTTCTGAGGACAATGGGTCTTTTAATTCTGGTACATGCTTCCTCAGTTGGTTTGCCCAGTTGATTTCATACAAGGGACTCTATTGGCAGATGGTTGAGAAGCTACCCAACTTACTTTCTCTCTGTCTCTTGCGCTGACTTTCTCTGATCCTGACGTAGGGGGTGTGAGCAGGGGGGCTGTTCGCACACCTAGACGATACGGACGCTCGTCTAAACATGCTGAAAGATTATCTTCACGTTGCTACCTTCTGTGTGCAGCTGATTCCTGAAGCGACATGCTGCAGGGTGCTTCACATACTTAAAAGCTCAAAGGGCACGTATTGATTTTTGACTTTGTTTTTCTCTGTCTCTCTCTCTCTCTCCCTGCTCCTGACGGAGGGGGTGTGAGCTGCCGCCTTCAACAGCTTTGTACCGGTGGTGCTTCGCATACTTAAAAGCCAAACAGCCCTATTGATTTGTTTGCTTTCCTCTCTGTTTCCTTTGAAGAGGAAGATATGTTTGCATTCTTTTAATTGTGAGACAGAACTGTCATCTCTGTCTTGTCATGGAGCACAGTTTAAACTTTTGAAAAAGAGACAAATGTTTTTTTGCAGTGTTTGAATAACGTTCCTGTCTCTCTACAACCTCCTGTGTTTCTGCGCAAATCTGTGACCCAAGCATGACAATATAAAAATAACCATATAAACATATGGTTTCTACTTCGCGGATTTTCTTATTTCACGGGTGGCTCTGGAACGCAACCCCCGCGATGGAGGAGGGATTACTGTAGATATATATATATATATAGATAGATATATAGATATAGATATAGATAGATAGATAGATTGATACTTTATTTATATAGATATCTATTTAGTTTTAATCCTGTAATTTGGAAATATTATTTTGAAATAGCTAGTGTTCAGACCTCAAATCACTGGGGTGTCGGGTTGGGGATGATAAAAGCGGATGGATGTTACTTACTTCACTGCACCTAAATGACTAAACTTATTTTCTTAATTGAGAAATGTTACTGACATATTTCTAGTGTTTAGTGTTTAAACAGGTAATCATACACAGCTATGCATACTCATCAATTGAGAAATTCACAGGGAGAACATGCAAAACCAGTGCTTACCTTGGTGCTATAAGGTAGTCTGTGCAATCACTCTGCCTATGTTAAAACATACATACTAATTTTACTAAACTTATGTTGAAGCTCTCTAAAATTGTTGAATTGAAAACAGGGTTCTCAACCAATAAATGAAGGTAAGAGATGGGCCCTTTGCAAAAAAAAACTGAGGTCTGAAACAATGCCGCCATTTTCATATAAATCACCAGAGAAGAGCAGACTGAAACCACTGATCAAGTGGAAGACCTCAAATCCCAAGAATTAATGCATCTGTTAGGGGAAAGGTTGGCAATACATGGAAGAGCTCACACTATAATTCAATGATTCTTAGAGCCTGTAATCCTAGAATTATGGTCATGTTGTCATATTAATCATTTAATTTTATTTTGCTGTTTCTAGTTGGAAGACTAATATTATTATCATCATTGTTATCATTGCTGTTTGTTTAATGAAAAATAAAAGTTTAAAATACAAATTTCAAGTGAAACATTTACATCTGGCATTTCATTATACCAAATAATACCAATATTTTATATAAATTAAAAAAAAAAAACAAAACTATGTAGTAGCTTAGTGTTTTTGAAGAAGACTGGCCTTTTTCATTGATCACATCACACCTTTAAGCCCATGATTTTTCAAATAAAAAATCACCTTGCTTCTTACTTTGATAGAAGTGAGAGAGACCAGTTCTTATCAGCATAATTGCGATGAGAAGAATGTAGCCAATGTCAAAGCTACAGTTTTTAGTCACGTAGATGAAAACTCCTTTTAATTCATGCAGCCTTCCCTAATATTTGTTCTAAGCTGTAAGTTAGTATAATTACTCTAGAAATGCCATGTAGTATGGACCAGAGGAAAACCACAAGCTTTTTTAAGTGTGTAAAACTGTTACTCAAAGGTTACACAGTAAGTTGATTCTAAACTTGACATAGATCAATCATTGTTAGAATAAATGTTGTATTTTCATTTTCACATTGAGTTTTTACTTTAATTTCTGAATTATTGTGAAGTTATGTTTTTTCTGTCTTCCACTGGTCTTTCTACAGTTTCATTCTACTTTTGTGCTGAAAGGAAAACTTATGGCTCTTTTGTATCTTTCAAGAAATTAAATAAAATTATTGGTTAAGTCCAGGTCAGCTCTTGCTTTTCCTGGAAGCATAAGTTTCTCTAAGTACTCTTTACTCTTTGTTTAGGTAAAGTCCCAGTGCACTGAACCATTTTTAGTCACCCTGATGCATGTTTTTTAACGTGCTGGCTAGTTATCTTTGTGGTTCATTGGCTAAATTACCATTGACACTATAATAATAGTGGGCTTCTGTAATTATTGTTGTAAGATCTATTGAAATGAAATTACTTACAAATCATTTTACATCACAATGTTTCTCATATCCTCCTGTAATATAGTGTAATATAGTAATGTAGTTCTATTTACTATCACTAGTGATGGTGCTGGAGAATGGTGATATGCTGCATATAGATTAGCACATGAAAGTAAGAATTTCAATGTATGCTGAGTCTGCATAGGTCACAATAATGACCCAATAATCATATATATAATAACATGATTCACAGTGGCATCAGTTTTATAAGATATTATGTTGTGGAAATGTTTTCTTTAGGAAAATTAATGTTTGTATTCTTAATACCGTTGCATTAAGCTAAATTCAGTAGTCAACAGGTAGGTGTGCTTATAACATTATGCAATGCACCTGATTAACTGCAATATTTATATATTTATATATATATATATATATATATATATATATATATATAATACACACACACACACACACACTGTGGCATTCAAGTGTTACCCCACAATCAATGATTTAAATGGTTCAGTATGTTTCATGACCATACGCAATGAATTTTTTTTTTTTTTTTTTTTTTTAATCAGTTGCCATTGTTCACACTCAGTAGGATCAGTAGGTCTTTTTTGTTATATTTCAAATCTTCCTTCAACAGGGAATAGAATTCATTAAACTATACAATGTTTTTTCCTGTTGTCCAGGGTAAGCATTTCTCAGTGCATTTAAGTGTCAATTTCTCATCTTTTGAAAAAGGGTGTAAAACTGTGCTCTGTCTTCAGCCAGTATACATAGCCTGTGGCAAGCAAAGTATAATGATTTGTGTGTTCTAGTGTGACTGGTTCAGCAACAAAACTGCAGCCCATCTGTTTATTAACACAAAATTTTGTCGGCCTTTTTAGGCCATTTCTTTGTAGTCCCTACCCCTAACCCCATCAAAAAGCCAATGTAGTTTGGATTTTTTTGGATGGTAGCCAAGTATCCATATACCTTTTGAATTTTTTTTCATTAAAATCAAAAAGGAATGCTTTTCCTAATTGGCATTTTTGATAGGTCTGATGCCAATACTATGCTGCATTGAAAGCTGTGCAAATATTTAGTCTTGAAACATTTGCATACCCAACTTTCTTTAAATAGCATTATCCTCACTTGTGGTGCTGCTGTTTGAGCTGTCAATCTTGAGGATAACACTTTTACTTAATTACACTGTATGCCATAAGTGTCAGGGAAGTTCAGATTAATATTTAATGAAGTAATCAAGATGATTTAAAATGGTGTAAAATGCATTTGCATGAGACACTTCACTGTGTTACTACAGTAAAATATTATCTTTTCTCCTATCACAAGAGTGTTTATAACCTACTGTAATCGTGCCAGCCCATTTATCATAAGCAAATTTTGTACAGAAGAAATTTGGAAAAACATTATAGGATTGTGTGAGGTTTAATAACTTAATAAAACTAAACAGCAATAAATACAGAATATTCATACTGTATATTAACAATTCCTAGGCAAGGAAAGGTTTAGTATTTTTTTAATTACCATAACATGTGATTTACGATAGTGTTTGTTTTTCACAGAAGTCAGCTTGCTTAGATCTGCTGGAATTTCAGACTCTTCAATGACTTGAAGGAGATGTTGGTCTGTTATCTGGAAAAAACACATTTCCTTCCAGAAACATTTCCTTTCAAAAATGTCGAAAGCCCTATAAGGCTACTTATAACAGTGCTATTATAGTTTAATGTGTGTTGGTGATTTTGTTCAGAAACCATTTATTCTGAATATGGTTTTGTTTTTATTTTCACTACATTTTTTCCTCCTAATTTTGTTTCAACTCTTGGTGAGTGCTCATTCACCTTTATGGCTCCTACTGTGGGAAAGTCTTTCTAAAGATTTGTCCATGTGTCTGCATTGCTCACAACATTTCAGCACAACACAGAGTACTATAGCTCTGTCATTATAGAATTCCTTATTATAGTGTTTGTCATATAATGATACTAAAGTGAAAGTTATGAATTTTGTTTTGTTTATATTATGGCTGATACACCATGTTTTCTCCCATATTATACTTTTTTTCTGTTTATAACTTTATTAAAAGTTAACCTTGCACATGTTTACTGATATAATCTGAAACAAGTTTTCGATCTCTTCTTTCGGTCATTTGGCTTCAGCATTGATTTGTTTCAGTGGTTTGCACTGTGTCCTATTTTGTTATATCTCATTGTTTCTTTTTTGATGATGTTCTATCTATAAAGTAGCTTAACAATCTTGATGGACTGAATGGTCCATGACTCTTTGGTGAATCTTAGGCTAAGTATGCCTTACTTCCTTGTATGGCAGTGTAAAAGGCATGGTATAATGATGATTTACCCATTATAATGCAAAGTTCAATTCATTTGTAAAAATGAATTTTTAATTCTAATATATGTGATTGGTTTTTATTTTACTAGCTAGTGTACTAGCTAGAGTGATCAAAGCATTAATTTACTTTTTTCCCTAACCTGAAGTTTCTGGTTGGTAAGCAATGTCATTACTTCTCTGATGAATAATTTAATAAAGAAAATCTATGAATCTTTCCAGATTTATATTTTTGATATCTGATGTTTAAGTAGATTTGAGATTATTTGCTGTATGTAGTCTGAAGGTTTGTTTGCATTTTTTGCAGAAGATCTATATATCAAAAGATACATTTAAAAGAAAAAAATATACCTGAAATTTAGAAAAGCAGTACAGATTTTATCAAAACTGGTCAAAATTTAGAGTAGAAAGTTTAATACTTGACTGCCTTTTTGTAAAGTAGAGAGACAGTACCATCTGGTAGACTGTAGAGGTGAGAACTGAAGCTTGTGTTGAGGGGTTACGGAATTTAAAGAATTTCGGGTTAGCCCGATAAATATTTAAAGACACTTTTTGTTTTGAAGCCTTTTTCCTGATTTACTGCAATTAATTGTCCAGATAGGTGATAACCATAGACTTGTATTAATATGGTTCCTTAGAACTACACTGCTTAAGTACTTTCAATACATCTGTTAGCCCTTCAGCTTTTAGAGAAACGCCAATTTGGCAGTTTTGAATATGTGAATTGTTTAGCAGATATGGCAGTTGTGAATGCAAGCCAAATCTATGGATGATTGAACAGAACTTTACACTGCTCAGACATTTTTTAGTTTAAACACATTTTGAAAAGACTCTGGGCTTATATGAAACAAATAATTTTTGCCTTGCATTTATAGGATCCTTGATATTCAGAATGATGACTGAAAATTATCTGAAAATCTCAGTTCAAGGCCTTCAAAAGACCAAATTTAGTTCAGTTACAAACAGCTCTGTATCTACTCCTTTGCCTATCTAATTTTAAACCATAAAAGAGATACTGATGATAATGAAGTCACTAAAGTGAAAACCACTGTGATGTGCCATTGGTATAAACTTAATACTGTATAATTAGAATATTGTCTCATATCCAAAGATATTTTTCTAATGACATTTTTCTGATGTCAAAATGGTTAAATCTAGTCTTTGAGCAGAAGCATTGTTAATCTTGCATAAAAAAACCTGCAGCTTTGTCTGTTTAATCTGTATTTTTAAAGTTTATACCTATGTCGTGCAAAACTCACCATGACCATTTTTTAGGAATAAACAAATTTTAGAATTATCTTGGTGAGTAACAATAGCAAATAAGAGTTTATGACTAGGTATAGGTAGGAGTATTTTCTTAAATAGAATTGGGAGTACTGATTAGCAGTATGCAGGAAAATTTATGTATGCTTTAAAAATCTTCCTGTTAAAAATCTTAATTTAATGTTTTTGCTTCAGTAATTATTTTGAAGAAAATATTAAAGTTGTACTGATGAATATTACTTGATTTTAAATATTAGTACATTAAGTGATGCTGTTAAATAAAGCCATACTTAAAAATTGGTGCATGTAATAGATCTATGATTTCTCTTCCAGGTCACATTTTTCTTTGCTTTTTGTATTTTAATGTATACACAACAAATCCCAGACTCTTAAAGCTTAAAAAAACCTGTAAGAAATTCTTCTTTTAATTAGCTATACCTCATCCTATGATTTTGCAGCATGTTTTTTGTCTATGTGCAGTAAAGCACTTCTGTTATTTGCCAAATTCTGCTAACAGTCCAATATTATGTAATATGCGACCATTTTAAGACTACTAATATTAACTGGAATGTGACACTTGAAATTAGTTAGGCATAGTAGATTACCAGAGTTTAGATCAGAGTTTTATAGGATTCCCAAGTCAGACCTCAGAAAATTAAATTCTTGTGTATAGTTCCCTCTTGTGGCCATAGTATGTAACTAAAAATAAATCTAGTAAAGTGTTAAGTTTTGCTGCTCTTTAGGGTACATGTACATATGTCTTAATTTTTATGAAGATGTACAGTCTGGTTGAAGTAACATTTAGTGTTTTTTTTTCTTTAATTTTTTTTTATTTATTATGGATATAATCAGATTGTCATCTAAACCAATATTACGTATGTGGCCTAGAGTGAATAAGTAAATACAGAATTTTAAAACTAAGGTACAGGTACTTGTCGACTTACGACCGCGATTGGTTCCGACTGACTGCTTGTAAGTCGATCTGGACGTAAGTCGGCCTATGTTAATTTAAGGTAAGAATATTAGACTGGGTAATAATATTGTAATCATCTTAAAGTAATATTTTATCAACATTTTCTTACTTTCTAAGACAAACACAGCATACTACAGTACAATTTGTTTAATATGTGGAAAACGTACAAAACAAGAAATACTGTACTGTACATTTAATTCCTGGCACCACTGGTGCTTGGCTGCGGGTTGTCGATATCGCCTTCATCAGATCAGGCGAGGCTGCGGACGGGGTGATGGGAGGAGTTGCTCTTTTCATAAACATAGTGAGCTTCGTCTGAATTGTTTGTTTTTTTTTTCTCTTCATAAATTTCGCAATAAGGACGAAATGTGTTGCGTGCCATCCGTTCAATCCTCGCAAATCGTTCAATATTTGGGTCAATTTTTTCAAAATGAGCGAGGAGTTTATTCAGTAGATAAATCTTCTGACAATCCCTTTGTGGTGAACATTCTTTGTGGCACCTCCTCCTCTTCGTCTTACTCCAATTCTCTTGTTTCTTCTTCCGCCACTCTTTCTTCTTCCAATTCTATCAGCTCTTCATTCATAAGTTCACCTGATTCCCGGTCTAGCAACTCCTCGACATCTTCCATTTCACATTCCAATGAAAGGTCTTTTGACAGTTTCACTATTTCTTCACGAATCTCATCAAGTTCTTGTTCACTGTTAAATCCAGCAAAAGTATTTACATAACGCTTTTAACACACTTCTTCCATACGCCATTCATACACTGTGAGTCGACATTTCTTGCGGGGAGGGCTTCTGTTTTCTCTGATCTGAGTTCACCTCTGTTATAGCGCGTCTTTATTTGAAAAGAGCAGTGTCAGATCGGGGCGAGCGTGAACGCTAACTTTGACAAGCACTATAAATTTACAATGGTTGTTACAGACGTAAATCAAATGTATGTTTTTATTGTATAATATTAACAATAACAGCAGCTCTCTACTCAAAGCGGTAAACTCGAGAAGCTGCTAGCATCGAACCCAGAAGCTCTTGATTGGGAGTCAGCAGTTGTGTGTGGGAACTGTTAACATTTGAATGTGATGATTGTATATAAAACTTGTGCACGAACGAGACTGGGATAACTGTGGATGTGGATGTGAGTGGTGTGTGTGACTGAGAATGACTGGTGTGAAGCCTGAAGTCCAAATATCAAATAAACACTTTCACAAGTACAAGTATAACAGAACAAGTGCGCTTTTATTCAAGAAGAAAAAAGAAAGCAGGTTGCGGTAAGCAGTTGATGCGACTGCTTGCGTAGTGCAATCCTAAGAACTGCCCAATCAAGAGCTTCTGGGTTTGATGCTGGCAGCTTCTCAAGTTTGCCGTTTTGAGTAGAAAGCTGCTATTAGTGTTAATATTATAGGGTTATATGTTAGGGTTATATTATTATCGAAAATTGCCAAAACAACAAGACACAAACACACGTGGGGCAACACTGCTGCGTATATTTTTACTGCTGCGTAGCGAGACTTGAGAGTGCGGGAAACTGGCGCTGCCAACAGCTGGCAGGGGAAACAGTCAAACGCGTCGTAAAGTCGAACAGTCGTAACTTGCATAGGTCGTATGTCGACGAGTACCTGTATTTGTTTTGTAAAGGTATGCAATACCCTGTACCATATATAAAAAAGTAACTTAGTTATGCCACCTTTAGTAGATTAACTGAATGTGGATGTCTCCTGTAATTTAATGATCAGAGGGTAATGATCAATCTTTCTCAGTGTTGAAGATTAATTTTGCCTCATTCATCAATTAGTGGAAGGAATTCTACAAATCTGTTTCTGGGATCTCTAATATGAACTTTCATGTCCTTCTATGACATCTCTGTCGTGTTAGACCTGGACTGTAGCTAGGTTATTCCAACACTTTAAACGGAGACTTTGAGAGTTTCATATGTCATACACTCCTGAACTTCCCTTTCAGCTTGTCTTGTGAATGGCCTAATTTTCTTTTGAATATTCCTTTACTGAGCAGAATTTGTTTATTGAGTATCTGCATCACCAAACCAAAGCACAGTCATTAATATGCCTGGATTTTGGTATAAGTGTCTTAGCTTGGGATATAGAGGATGAAAAATCTAAATAACTAGAGAAAAACACATGTAATTTTGAACCACCAATCCTAATTATTCCTATTTTGTGTTAAGATTACTTCTAGGAGCTATAGAATGGGTTGAAGACTGCATGTTTGATTATCTTTCACACCACACAAATTTCACATATTTAAGTATTTGGATTATGTACTACTTATGGACTGGACTGCCAATACTGATGCTCTGTGCAAGAGAGGACAGAGCCGACTATACTTCCTTAGAAGGCTGGTGTCCTTCAACATCTGCAATAAGATGCTGTGCATATGTTCTATCAGACGGTTGTGGCGAGCACCCTCTTCTACGCAGTGGTGTGCTGGGGAGGCAGCATAAAGAAGAGGGACGCCTCACTCCTGGACAAACCGGTGAGGAAGGCAGGCTGTATTGTAGGCATGGAGCTGGACAGTTTGACATCTGTGGCAGAGCGACGGGTGCTCAGCAGGCTCCTATCAATTATGGAGAATCCATGCATCCACTAAACAGTGTCATCTCCAGTCAGAAGAGCAGCTTCAGCGACAGACTGCTGTCACTGTCCTGCTCCACTGACAGACTGAGGAGATCGTTTCTCCCCCACACTATTCGACTCTTCAGTTCCGCCCGGGGGGGTAAACGTTAACACTACACAAGACTGTTGACTGTTATACCTGCCTCGCACTCTCCACCTTGCATTTTTTAACTTGCACTGCATTTTTATCACTCTTTAATTAATATTGTTTTTATCAGTATGCTGCTGCTGGAGTATGTGAATTTCTCCTTGAGGATTAATAAAGTATCTATCTATCTATCTATCTATCTATCTATCTATCTATCTATCTATCTATCTATCTATCTATCTATCTATCTATCTATCTATCTATCTATCTATCTACTTTAAACTGCAAATGATCTGATGAAATTCACTAAATATGTGTAATACTTCTGAAAAACTGATAGAAGGCAATACCTCATGGATTTTGTCCCAAAATTAAATACCATGTTTATCTATGTGATTACTTATTTTTGGTCACTGAATAATAGTAAAGTTTGCCTGATCAAAGTTGTAGTACAGTGCCTTATAATATGTGCACAATATATAATTTCAGTTTTGTTCTTGGTCTATCGTGCTTCAATTCACTAAGTATAGCCGTATAGCACTTGCACAACTTCCTGCTATATGACTAAATTAATTAAACTACCATATATAAACATGAATTTTGTTAAACCCCCAGTGAAACTGAGCAATTTTAATTTAACATAAGCAAATCATGACAGTACTTGACTTTTGACTTTTTCAGCTTTTTTATGATTGTCATCAAAAAAAAAAAAAAAAAAAAACCTTTAATTTTTTAGTTGTAAATGTATATGGGCAGAGTGGTGGCTCTGAGACTAAGGATCTATGCTGGTATCCAGAAGGATGCCGGAAAGAATCCCCTCACTGCCAAAAGAGATCCTACTCTGCTGGGCCCTTGAGCAAGACCCTTAACCTGTAATTGCTCCAGGGGCACTGTACAATGGCTGACCCTGCGCTCTGACCCCAAGGGGTATGCGAAAACTAACAAATTCCTAATACAAGAAATTGTATAAGGCGAAATAAAGAACAAAAAAAAACCTGTTCATTTTTTAGTTGTAAATGTATATGCAGTACCCACATTTCTTTTGACTTATTGTAAAACAATACACTTATGTTTTACATTTTTCTAATGATCCGTCTCTTTTCTACCCAGTTTATCTTGTTCAGGTTTTCAGGGTGCATATGCTTATCTCAGGCTACACTGGGTATAAGTCAGGAATCAAGACTGGATGGGGTCCAACACTTACTCGCTTACTCATATGGGATCCTAATTTAACCTGCATGTCTTTAGGATGAAAAAAGGAGTAGCCACAGGAAACTCCATAAGGCAGTGCCAGCTACAATTCTAGGAAGTAAATTTTAAGGCAAGTTTTAGAACAAGTGGATCAGTACCTGTCAGTGTACAATAGCGATGAAATAAGATGCTTTATATGTTGATTAAATATAATTTATTTAATGTTTGAACATGTCCAAATTAACCAGGCTTTTGTGTGACTGGTCATACATAACTGAAGCATGGGGAAAATCTCTTCCAATGATATGAAAGGTGTTTTCTGAAGTGCATAATCTGCTAGATGTGCATTTAGCAAAGATGCTAAAACAGCATAGTTCAGTCCTGAAAATGTAAAGTTGTTTGGTTTTGCACTTTCATTAGTGACATCCATTAGTATAACAGCTACAGTATACTGCCTAATATAATGAAAACCTGTACTGCACATATTTGAATGGTACAGGATTGAAAAAGATGCAGTTTCAAGTTATGAGTAACTGCATGCAGTTTATGTTAAATACATTCATTGGCACATTCTGGATTAGTGGAAAGCAAAACAATAGTACAGTATGATCACATATATGAAGCACCTTGAAAGCAAAAAGGACAAATGCTGTCTTAAAGGAATTTTGGAAATATTGATTAATCTTCAATTTTAAATTTTGATTTCATCATAAGAGCATTAAAGTTGGGACAAGTTTATTTGGGGGGAAATTTAAATTTCAAATATCACAAACTTTGATTTTACCATTAAATATTCCTCTTCACTAATTGTTATTAACTAGGTAATGTTTTTCCAATATACTGATGCAGACATACGTAAATCTAGCTACTGCAAATGTCATAAACCTTACAAAATGACTTATGGACAAACCTGATTTTAAAAATTTGTTACAGAAGCAGCAACTTGTGTAAATGAAAAATTTTGAGTACAGTAATCCATTTACTAATTTATGTTGCATTTGTTATAATAATTTTTAAAATTTTCTTCTTAGTATTGTTTTTTTAACAGTAATAATTTCTCAGTTACTAAGCAGAAAATGTCATTAAATAAGGTAGTACGTGCACATGATATTGTAGTACATGTTGATCATATCTTATTTTTAAAAAACCTATACTGAAATCAACCATGATGCCAATTTTTCACCAATAAATTGCAAATATATTTTGTTGGGATTTCATTGGGACTTACCCTCTTCTTAGCCCCCACTCTTTTCTTTTTGTTTCTGTCAATTTAACATTAATCATGTAGTACCCCTTTGATGGTAAATAAAACTGAAGAGGCCCACTTAGTGGTTTTGCTGAAGCATTATGTACCTCTGGAATATTTGCAAAAGCCTCCACTAGTGTTCCTGTAGCATCTAGTACTTGTCTGGCTTGCCTAGTTTTATAACCTTTTGTCTATTTTTTGGGTTGTATTTTATTCAGTGACTTGTTGTATTATATTTCCCAACTGCTCCTTTAGATTGTAGTCTTTGATCAAATGTCCCTATTATCTTTTAGCATCTTAATGTTGCTGTTCAGTTTTTACCTCTCTCTCATCTTTTAACATTGGCCTGTTTAGCCTTCCAATCTTATTCTATATCTCTGTCCTTGCACCATAGCTTTCCTTAAGAATAAATAAACCATTCCTCTCAGTAAATTTTCTGTAATTTTGGTGAACAGAATCAGCAAGATGTTTTAGGTGCTTATAGTGGATATCTGTGCATGGACTTAACCACTCTCCAGTGCATGCAGTCTCAACTGAGATTTTAAAGGCAGGTGCTCTCTAACTCAGCCCATCTGTCCAGCTGCACATTCTCAGGTTAGAAAGTGGTACTGTGAAGATAGAATAATAATCCTGTATTATGCCACCTAAAGAATCACAAGATCTTAATTTGGTCACTATGATGTTATGTTATGGCTATTAATTGAGTGTTGATGATGATGATTTGATGAGAATTTGGAATTTACTACTCAAAAGTGAGGGTCACAGAGACTTTTCATTTCAAATGCAAACTAGCATACTTTCAAAGGATAACTTTGCTATTTTACAAGTTCATCTCAGTAACAAGCTGGACTGGTCTAATAATAAAAGGGAGCTAAGTAAACTGTGTTCATTAAAAGTGGCTAGTAATATCCTGTACATGTCCTTAAGCTCTGATAGACAGTGTGATTTTACTATGCTGTAATATGCTGGCCTGATTAGCATAATTTTAGCATCAACAAACTTATTAAGAACATCAGCTCAGTTACAGAATGTTTTCTGAACCCGCTGGAGGCAGTTGCAAAGTAGAGAATGAAGGTAAAAATGATGGCTATTATGAATAATACTGCACATCCTCTATACTTGGGATTTCCAAGTTCAGTCCATGTTTTTTTTAATTAGCCTTTTTCTTGTCATATTTTGCATTCAAAAATTAGTGATGTTATATTTACGTATAAATAAAATTCAGAATTTGTTGTCATATCTTTAAATGGCAACTTTCTTAAACCATATTATTTTAAATTCACCTTTTCCTGTTTACTTCCTTAACTGTATCCAAATACTGACAATTACTGATGAGCAGTGCAGAATTAGGTGCAAATGACACTGAATACTAAAGGTAAGCAGCTACTTCAGTATAAAATCCACATTCAACAGAAGTGTGTCAAGAAATGCTACTGAGGTCCTTCATACCTACATGTAATACACCTTTATAATGCCTCACTATGAATTCTCTGTTGGGGATGGGGTTGCTTTGTTGTTTTTTGTTGTAGTTCCATATTTGTTGAGCTGCTGAAAAAGCTAAATTTCCTCCTGGAAATAAAATGACATTACAGGAAAAATATAGTTTGATTAGCATGTCTGGCATGCCAAGTTGTGAATGTTTAGGGCTGTAGCAATGGGAAAAAGATTAATCCTTTGGCAAAAGTAGTTCTGTTGGCAGAATATAAAGAAGGTTTGTGTTTATTAATTTTTCTAATTATTATGTTATAAAAAAATAGCCACAAATGTTTGTAAATATAGTGCTGTACATATGGAAAAGAATATGTACAGATTTAGAGATTTTTTCTTTTTCTTCCAGGTTCTACATTGAAAGTATATCCTACCTGAAGGACAATGCTACAATAGAGCTGTTTTTTCTTAATGCAAAGTCCTGTATTTACAAGGTAAGAAACGAATGTGTTTTTAAAGTGCTGTCCATGTTCTGCAAAGAAATACCATCCTTTTAAATGTCTTGTGTTTTTGCTTGTAAAAGATGAACACTTGTTACTAAATGAAGATCTATAGTGTTGTAGGCTGTCCTAACAATACATCAGCTTTACCTATGCACCTTAAGAGAACTGTAAATTGGATTTATCCGCTTAGAAAAATGCATTTTGAAACATTGAGTATATTTACATTTAATAGTAGTTTTATTTCAACTTCAATGTTTTTGCTAGTGTATAAATTTACAAAATGATTTCTTAAGTAAATCATAAAAAAAAAAAAAAAAACCAACAAATCAATGAATGTAATGGATTAAATAATTTTCCTTTAGTATGATTGAGAGGTGACTGAATACTGTGCTTTAATATGTATTCCTAGCTTAGTACAAAAGATATCTCTTATTTGCAAGGTTTTAGATCATGTTACACAATTAAATTTCTCCTTATAATTAAACAGATCTAGCTAAATACAACAGACTGATGCAGATTAGCAAAGTTTACATTTATTTTGGTTTTAGCTGTTTACAAATGCATCCTGAATAGTTAACAGAGCTAATTAACTGATCAGAACATTTTGCAATGTGTAAAGTTTCAGGTATTCGCCTATAAAACCTATTGTGAAACCCAGATACTCTTATACTACTTATTAGAAAGTATACTGATCCTTAGAAACATTGACATGTTTATAGAAGTCTAACATTAACCCTAAATCGCCTAATGAAAAAAAAATATTGTTTGACTTGAACAATTACAAAACAGTGGCTATGTAGTCTTTACCCTAATTAAAGTGGGCAGGTCTCTATTTAAAAATCATAGAAACATAAAGTTTGCCCTGTCTGATATTTTGCCTATTAATAAATAATGTGCTATACAGTGGTCAAACTCAAAACAGTTCTTGTTTATGGTACGCAAACTGTGATTTTTGTTCATCGAAAAATGGAAATGAGCACAAATTGCCATAGTTTAAATAAGAAAAGCATCATTTATAAATCACATAGGTGGTCTACATGTGTTTTGCAGCAACTCTGACTGAAAAGGTTACTTACTTTTTTGGACAGCTCTAGGGAATATTTTGAGTTACATGCATATGAGTTCATAGGCAAATGCTTTATTCTGATGTGTTTTCAATTTACTGACTAAAGAAATTTAAAGTTTCAGTTTGTTTATTATGTCCCCTTTTTAAAACTAGCTCAAATTTAAATACTGTAAATTCATTTGGCTTGATTCAGTTGTGGTTAGTTTTAGGTAAGGAAGTAGGCTGTTACTGAATAAGTTTCTTTCTTTTGTGATGTACTCTGTGTGTGTGTGTGTGTGTGTGTGTGTGTGTGTGTGTGTGTGTGTGTGTGTGTGTGTAATATAACATGACTGACAAGTTTAATTTTACAAGGTCACAATTAGTGAAGTAACCAGTTATTCTGTTAAATAGAAGACATTGATTATCAGAGTATCTTGTATAGTATTACTAGTTATTCTATTAAATCTATATATATAAAATTCTTTTCGCGTTTGAAACAGAAATTACGTATGACCACAGAGGAACAGGAAAAACATTCTTAATAAACCTGATTTTTGCCGAGAGAGCGAATGGTGACATAGCTCTGGCTGTAGCATTATTGGGAATCGCTTTTACATTATTAGATGGAGGCCGTGCAGCACATTCGGCATTGCAATTACCATTAAACCTCACTCACGACGAAAATCCAATTTGCAACATATGCAAGGGCTCTAGAAAGGCAAAAGTCTTGCAACATTCAAAGATAATAGTTTGGGATGAATGCACCACGGCACATAAAAGAGCTTATGAAGCCTTGAACCGAACAATGCAAGATCTCAGAGATCCTACCAAAATAATGGGAGGTACTATCGTTTTACTCGCAGGAGATTTTCGTCAAACATTACCAGTTATTCCACGAGGGACACCAGCAGATGAACTCAACATGTGTTTAAAATCCATGCTTCTCCCACGGTCAGTTATATGTTGCGTATTCTCGGGTAGGTACACCAAAAAATGTATACATTTATGCACATAATGGGCAAACAAAAAATGTAGTATAC
The DNA here is from genome assembly GCF_900747795.2 of Erpetoichthys calabaricus. Classification (NCBI taxonomy): domain Eukaryota; kingdom Metazoa; phylum Chordata; class Cladistia; order Polypteriformes; family Polypteridae; genus Erpetoichthys; species Erpetoichthys calabaricus. Next base: position 273,600,958 of record NC_041394.2, read on the forward strand.
CCGAAAGCACTGCAGTAGTACTCAATGTATCTTTACTTCTTAAATGTTAATGTTTTACTGTTTAATAATTTATATGCTTCTTATATGTTGTTCAAATTCTGTTATCAAAATATCAGTAACAGCGCACTGCACGAATACACTTGACTTAAGCATTCATAGTATTCATCCTTTCTCTGTACATTTAGCATTCGTTTGCTCAGAGGTTGATGTGCTTGCTGCTTCCTGAGCAACTCTTCTTTACTCCACCCTAGCGGCCCGCTGCTTCTCTTTCGTCGGCATCCTTTCGCGTTAAAATTGATTGTTAGTTTTTGTGTTGCAATTACTTAGTACGTTTTCTTTAACATTTCACTTAATCTAGCACTTAAGTCTTCAGTCTGCCTCAAGAATGATTAGCGAAGGTGGTAGGGAATGAGAACGGCGCCCGTACGCATGCGCGCACAGCAGCCCTGCCGCGCGCTGCAGAGAGTTGATTCTACAATAAAATAAAACAAAAATAAAAAGAGTGATAAAATCACCCTGAAAGTGGATAGTAGACGTCACATAGTATATGTGTACCAAATTTCAAGTCAATAGGTGAAACGGTTTGCGAGCTACTGGTGATTTAAAATTCTGGACAGACAAACAAACAGCCATGGTAGCGTATTATAGAAGAAGATTTTACTGTTCAATAATTTTTATTTATCTGCAATGTACTTCTTATATATTACTTCATATTCTCATATGATAAACATGTTAATAATGTTGTTTATATTGATTTCTATGTTATTGTAAATGCTCTTTATTTGTTGAAAAATAAAATTGGCAATTAACAAACTTATTTTATAAATACTACATTTTATTTTTTTCCCTTGCACTCAGTGAGCGAAGCCTCAGCTAGTATAAACTATATAATTATTATTCCTTTTAGACTCTGAACAATATACCCTTTTGATGTATCGAATAATTCATTATTCAAAGAAATAGAAGCATTATGCAAATTAACTATATGCAATTCTGTGATGGAAAAGGATATACTTATATATATTTTTTAAATTACCAGAACATAAAGAACAATCATCATCAAGTACTAAAAGTAGATACAGTGGTGTGAAAAACTATTTGCCTCCTTCCTGATTTCTTATTCTTTTGCATGTTTGTCACACAAAATGTTTCTGATCATCAAACACATTTAACCATTAGTCAAATATAACACAAGTAAACACAAAATGCAGTTTGTAAATGGTGGTTTTTATTATTTAGGGAGAAAAAAAAATCCAAACCTACATGGCCCTGTGTGAAAAAGTAATTTCCCCCTGAACCTAATAACTGGTTGGGCCACCCTTAGCAGCAATAACTGCAATCAAGCGTTTGCGATAACTTGCAATGAGTCTTTTACAGCGCTCTGGAGGAATTTTGGCCCACTCATCTTTGCAAAATTGTTGTAATTCAGCTTTATTTGAGGGTTTTCTAGCATGAACCGCCTTTTTAAGGTCATGCCATAGCATCTCAATTGGATTCAGGTCAGGACTTTGACTAGGCCACTTCAAAGTCTTCATTTTGTTTTTCTTCAGCCATTCAGAGGTGGATTTGCTGGTGTGTTTTGGGTCATTGTCCTGTTGCAGCACCCAAGATCACTTCAGCTTGAGTTGACGAACAGATGGCCGGACATTCTCCTTCAGGATTTTTTGGTAGACAGTAGAATTCATGGTTCCATCTATCACAGCAAGCCTTCCAGGTCCTGAAGCAGCAAAACAACCCCAGACCATCACACTACCACCACCATATTTTACTGTTGATATGATGTTCTTTTTCTGAAATGCTGTGTTCCTTTTACGCCAGATGTAACGGGACATTTGCCTTCCAAAAAGTTCAACTTTTGTCTCATCAGTCCACAAGGTATTTTCCCAAAAGTCTTGGCAATCATTGAGATGTTTCTTAGCAAAATTGAGACGAGCCCTAATGTTCTTTTTGCTTAACAGTGGTTTGCGTCTTGGAAATCTGCCATGCAGGCCGTTTTTGCCCAGTCTCTTTCTTATGGTGGAGTCGTGAACACTGACCTTAATTGAGGCAAGTGAGGCCTGCAGTTCTTTAGACATTGTCCTGGGGTCTTTTGTGACCTCTCGGATGAGTCGTCTCTGCGCTCTTGGGGTAATTTTGGTCGGCAGGCCACTCCTGGGAAGGTTCACCACTGTTCCATGTTTTTGCCATTTGTGGATAATGGCTCTCACTGTGGTTCGCTCGAGTCCCAAAGCTTTAGAAATGGCTTTATAACCTTTACCAGACTGATAGATCTCAATTACTTCTGTTCTCATTTGTTCCTGAATTTCTTTGGATCTTGGCATGATGTCTAGCTTTTGAGGTGCTTTTGGTCTACTTCTCTGTGTCAGGCAGCTCCTATTTAAGTGATTTCTTGATTGAAACAGGTGTGGCAGTAATCAGGCCTGGGGGTGGCTACGGAAATTGAACTCAGGTGTGATACACCACAGTTAGGTTATTTTTTAATAAGGGGGCAATTACTTTTTCACACAGGGCCATGTAGGTTTGGATTTTTTTTCTCCCTAAATAATAAAAACCATCATTTACAAACTGCATTTTGTGTTTACTTGTGTTATATTTGACTAATGGTTAAATGTGTTTGATGATCAGAAACATTTTGTGTGACAAACATGCAAAAGAATAAGAAATCAGGAAGGGGGCAAATAGTTTTTCACACCACTGTACATCTGACCTCAAGTGACAAATAAAATTTTACAAATTGTATTTTGTCATTACATAAAGGGTGATCAAAAGTTTTTCAAATTTGAATATGAAAGGGGTGTTTAATGATGTGGATTTTGAAAGTAGGCAAATGTTAACTCAATATGTGAATTTCAAGTTTCTGTCATTTGTGGTCTACATTGTATATCTTTTGTTCAGTGTCAAGTCGACATAAATGTAGCTAAATATTAGGCTATCATTAAAATTGTAAGATATCTTTGCATATATTTTTGCCTAGTTAGTTTGTTCCAGAACCTTTTCTTTTCATATTCCACAGTTAATAATACCATGATACTTGATGTGTTTTAGCACAGTGGAACTGACTTTTGACCACTTAAAAAAACAGTCAAGTTCATGCCTAAAACATATTGATCAACTTATGTGTATACAGGTAAAATTCCGATACAACAAATATCTTTACAGCGAAGTATTTTTATGGTCCCGACAGTTTCCCCATATGACACAACTCTATAGAAATCTCGTTACTATGAAATACATTCAGCAGATACTTTCATTACAACGAAGTGCCCAAAACACCTTGAAATGCCTGAATGAATCATCCACAGAGCAGTTAGTTCTGTGGTCGCAGCTCAGTTGTGCACAACCATCCCCAAACAGAAACATTGTAAATTTTTTTTTCTTTCTTTGAACTTTCCTCGTACTGTTTTTTTTGCTGATTTTGTTTTCGGTGGTTTTCAGTGATACCTTTTGGTTATCGCTCGTCAACATTTGAAAAACATCCTTTGGAATTTAACTCATTGTCACCCTCCTATAGAAACGGCAGACACGAAAAAACGATAACGGTTCATATTAGAAAAACAAGCTTTAAATTTTTGCGGCTCTCGATTCCGGCAAAAAGAAAAAAAGACGTTTCCAGTGAATTTGGAATTTAGCCATCGACACTGTCAACTTTCTTGAAAGACCGAGCAAATAAAGAAGAAAGACCTCGGGTTGCAAACGTATGCGAACTGCTGCATTTGAAAACGTCGAAAAAGCAGTTTTTTAATGTGGTTCAGTGATGCTTCTTCAAGAAAAATTCCTATTAATGCGCCACTCATTCAAGAAAATGTAAGCTTTCTAAATTTTCTTGGGACCTCCCCCAACTGGACAACACACCGAAGAGCGTCCCGAAGTGCGATCACTGTGTCTGTGGAAGACAGTTTATCCATTGCTGGGGCAACAGCAGGCTCACAGCTCTGCTGCAGTTCGCCACTGAAGCAAGCAGAAAAGATCTCGATGGGTGATGCAAGGAACATTGTAAATGCAGGGAACAGTATTACTTGGCCACTAACCTAGCCACAACCCTGCCTGACTGCTGTTTCTGTGTATAGGAGAGTGGTAGATACCGCTACAATAAATAACTGTGCTGTTCCTGTTTCAAGCTGAATAAAGCTGGTTTTGCTAAAGTACTGAGACTCAGCCTTGTGTTTTGGGGTGCAAGACAGGGACTTATAGTGCGACCCCAATCTTTTAGGGATTTGCTTCTGTGGCGCTTCATTGCAGCACTGTGAGCCTGCTGTTACCCTGCCCCGGCAACGGACAAACAATCTTCCACAGACGTGGCAATCATGTATAATTCCCATATAAAACATGGTCGTATCTTCATGTCAGTCACAATAATGAACAAATACAGTCTCCTGTAACTAAAGATACACAGATATTTTGAGCATCCATATTACTAAACGAGAATGGTAAACCGGATGGACGCAGGGACATGGGCCGTGGACACAAAAGACGTAGTGCGCAGGTGCCACACAAAATCCCCCCCCCCCCATAGTGAAACGGGAGAGACTATGCGCGTGCGCCACACAAAGCCACCCCCCGCACCAGAGCAAAACGGGAGAAACTATGAACCGTCACAGTAGGAAACAAAGTAAAACGTCATAAAGAGGTTAAAGAACAGGGACAGACACATAGAGAGCAGGTTACAAAACAAAGCCCTCAGAAATAAAACACAGAGTAGGAAACGAAGTAAAACTTCATAAAGGGATTAAACAACGGGGACGAACACATGAAGATCGGGTTACAGATGATGAAAACTGGAATGCGACAGCTACAAACAAACCTGGGCACTAAACACATGCAGACCAAGATACAGAATATAGAAGCAGAAACAATGACAGTTAAACGTCCACAACACACAGCGGAGGCGGACCCTGAAGGTTCAGGTGCCTACATCAGCCGTCAGAACGCGCAGTGAAGTACAAAAGGCAAAGGCGCCTGCACAGCATGGTAAGAACCGACATAATACGGAAGGCGCAGGCGTCGCCGCCATATTGTGAGTGGCACTGATGCGTAGATCTAATGAACGTGTACTCATACAACGCGCGTCTCAAACTGCATAAGCAAAGCAGGCACGGGTTCAACACGACACAGCTCGAGTGACCGAGATACAAACACGCGACTGCCTGGATATAATTAATGAACGCAAGTGCCTACAACGTGCGTCTGAAATGACGCAAACCAGGCAGAGACTCCTCCAAAAAGAAAGAGCTCGACTACACGATATACGAAGTGAAAAAAATTCAATTGCCACGGACCAGGTGTCATTATAACAAAAACAGAATAAAGCGAGGTCTCAAATGAAAGACAGAGTGGAAAGCAAAGTAAAACGTCATAAATGGTACGGACAGTACTCCGTATTACCAGTGGAGAGCCCCAGAGTGACACGGGCGAGTGCTCCGTATTAAACGTGCGTCATCCTCACACCTGGCTGCCCAGCGGACACGGGTTCAAAATGCCGGGGGTAGGCGAGCGAAGCCCCCTTGTATTGAATAAATCATTCAAACTGTGAAACTGAAGGTTGGAAAAAGTAAGTGAACCCTAAGCTAATGACTTTTTAAAAAGCTCATTGCAGTTAGAATTTAGCACACCTGGAGACCATTTAATGAAACGAGTTCAGAGGTGTGGCCTAGAATTACTTTGATTTATAAAAAAAACTAAAAAAGTTTGAGTTTTTGACAAGAAGCATATCCAGATGGGAATCATGCCTCGCACAAAAGAGCTGTCTGAAGAGCTATGATCGAGAATTGTTCATCTACATAAGGCTAGAAAGGGTTACAAAGTCATCTCAAAGTTTTTAGATATTCATCAGTCTACTGTTAGGCAAGTGGTCTATAAATGGAGACAATTTGGTATTGTGGGTACTCTGCCTAGAAGTGGGCGCCCTGCCAAGATGACCCCAAGAGCACAATGCAAAGTAGGCAATGTGAAGGACTAGCCTGGACACAGACAGACACTGAGACTGTTAGAAGTCCAAAGACACACGTTTATTTTCTTCTCCTGCACACAACACCAAACAGTGCCCAAACCAACAACAATATTGCTCACAGTCCTTCTCTTTCCTTTTCCTTTTCTTTCCTTCTGCCGCCTCCACTCCTCTCTCGCAAACGCTGTCCTCTGCCACCTGACTCCGGCTCCCTGAATGGAGTAAGGCGGCCCCTTTTATAATCCACCCGGATGTGCTCCAGGTGCTCCCTGATGATCTCCCTTCAGCACTTCCTGGCGTGGTGGAAGTGCTGCATGGGCACCCGGAAGCACTCGGTGCACCTGCTTTCTGGTGTGGCGGAAGTGCTGTGGTCTAAGGCTCCATAGTCTTTTGGGCGCCCCATGGCAGTGGCCACGGATCCCCCACAGAGTTTAGCCTTCCAGTTTCGTGGCTCTCACACAATCCAGGATGGCTGCCTTCTTGTATCCTGAGGAAGGAATTGCCCCTCTCCCGGTCCCCTGCTTCTCCAGGCCTCCTGGTGGGGTAAGGTCCCTGGCCATCCATCACACTCTCACCAACACCAGGGTTTGGTTAACCGGATATACAATTTAAAGAGATTGTTATTTTCATGGAATTGTTACATATGCATTATTTTCACTTTTACTTTAAAACTTCAGTAAAAACAATATTTGGAATTAACTTCTTCAAGATCGCATTGAATTTTGATTCCGTGTTTAGACTTACATTGTGACAACGTATAACTGCCCGTGAGTGAATATTATTTCTTTCTGTCTAATAAATAAACCGACTTTTTTGAATGTTTGTCCCTGTGATTTGTTAATTATCATAGCAAAAGCTATTCTCACGGGAAACTGTAAACGTGTTAATACGTATGGCATATCAAGATCTCCTTTTGAATTGTCCTTTGCTTTTGGATATACACAAATATCAACTCTATCTTTGAATTCTCCGTCTTTCGAAACTATTATCACTGACAATTGTCACATGTTGGTTTATTATAAATCTGACCATGATCTTTCGGATTCATATAGAAATCCAAGAAAATTTCTTTGTCCGTGTTTTGCAGATAAATTTCATGTAAAGTGCAATAATTTTTGACGCGTGGATTTGTATCCATTATTGGCTGTATAATTTCTAATACATCCGATCGTTTAACTCTTTCGATTCTATGTTACATCGCTTCTCCGTGATCGTAAATATATACCTGACCAAATTGTGATTTCTTCTAAATTAAACTTGTTGTAGCTTTAATTGTTGCGGGACCACAGATTCTCATAGCGTATGTAGTCCATTATTGTGTAAATCTACATTTTGAGCATTGAATGATGCTTATGCAAACATATTATTGTAGATTTGGATATTTTGCCTGTAGTGTTTGTGGATTTCACTTTCAACAAACAACAAATCTTTTAATTCTCACGGATAAGCCTCTTCATTGGGAAGAAACACTACTTTTCCCTGATGGCAACATAAATTAGATGATCTGCAAGTCTCCGACTTCAACTTTAAAGTCTTAAAATATCTACATACTTTTGACATATCACCTATGTCCATATATTTGATCTCTTTTTGAGGTTCTGTTATTTCACAGAGTAATAATTTCCGTTTGTTAGCGCTAATGTGATCTTTACTATCAGTTTTCTGAGCCTTTCGAATTCCACTGCTTTCATAATCTCTAACCTGCTCTGCATGTTTCGTGCCAACATTTTTGAATGTCTTTATGAAATTCTACTTTGTCTTTTACTCTTTGTCTTTTATTTCTGACCCCGATTGGACCTGCGAGGTTTTCAAATCCACTTGGTCCAGGCTGATTATTACTTTCCTTATTTTCAGAATTTGCACATAGGTTATTATTTTTCTTTTTTGCATTCTTTTCTCTCCAATGCTTTTGGGTCTCTTTTCACCATGCTGCTCTTTCTTCATCACTTAGTCGTTGACGTGTCATCTAGAACGTATAAAACGTATAAAATTATTGTCCTGATAAAATTTATAAGAGCTGAGAGTGCAGGAATTATGTCAACCAAAAGCATTCACATGACTAAGAGGTTAAATGACCGTGGTGTAAGTAGGGTGTGACTTGAAAGAATCTAATGGCAAAAGTTACTGTCTCACGAGATCTGCTTCCAAAGGTTTTAAGTATAGCGTGACATGAAAGAATCTTATGTTAAAAGTCTCCTTCTCGCGGGACTTCATCCCAAAAAGTCTCTTTAAAAAGTCACGTCTCCTCCCAAGATTTTTTTATTATGATATATACACACACACAGTTTACTTGAGGTAAGGACAAGTTTCCTGTTCATTTGTCTGTTTTCAGCTGCCATCGTGGCCAGAGTTTCCACTGTTCACCCCCGATTTACCAAATTTCTGTAATTTCAGGTTGCTTATTAACCTACTTATGTCTCTGGAGTTCTGTTTCTTCAACAGTTATATTCCAGCTTGGAGTGTAACAAATGATGCTCTGCACAGAAGTGTGCTGTTTATCTGATATTACGGCATACCTATAGGCCCAGAAAGTATTAAGATTTAGCTTATAAAAGTGTATCCATTAATTAAGTTTTAAGGCTGTTGTTTTCATTTTTGGACTAGGTATTTTTATGTAAATTGTTATATGTATACTTCAAAATAGTATATACCATGATTTTGAAGAAATAACTTTGACTTTTAAAATACCAAAATTAAGTACTTCACTTTTCCCATTACAGTAATCCCTCCTCGATCGCGGGGGTTGCGTTCCAGAACCCCCCGCGAAAGGTGAAAATCCGCGAAGTAGAAACCATATGTTTATATGGTTATTTTTATATCGTCATGCTTGGGTCACAGATTTGCACAGAAACACAGGAGGTTGTAGAGAGACAGGAACTTTATTCAAACACTGCAAACAAACATTTGTCTCTTTTTCAAAAGTTTAAACTGTGCTCCATGACAAGACAGAGATGACAGTTCCGTCTCACAATTAAAAGAATGCAAACATATCTTCCTCTTCAAAGGAGTGCGCGTCAGGAGCAGAGAATGTCCGAGAGAGAGAAAAAAGCAAACAAAAATCAATAGGGCTGTTTGGCTTTTAAGTATGTGAAGCACCGCCGGTACAATGTAAAGGTAGTCTTTTAGCATTTTTTAGAGGAGCGTCCGTATCCTCTAGGTCAGTGTGCGAACAGCCCCTCTGCTCACACCCCCTCCGTCAGGAGCATAGAATGTCAGAGAGAGAGAGAGAGAGAGACAGAGAAAAACAAACAAACAATCAAAAATCAATACGTGCCCTTCGAGCTTTTAAGTATGCGAAGCACCGTGCAGGAAGCATGTCGCTTGATAAAGCAGCTGCACAGAATGGAGCAACGTGAAGGTAATCTTTCAGCATTTTTAGACGAGCGTCCGTATCGTCTAGGTGTGCGAACAGCCCCCCTGCTCACACCCCCTCCGTCAGGAGCAGAGAATGTCAGAGCGAGAAAGCAAACAATCAAAAATCAATACGTGCTGTTTGATCTTTTAAGTATGCGAAGCACAGTGCGGGAAGCATATCGCTTGACAAATCAGCCATATGTACAGTGGTGTGAAAAACTATTTGCCCCCTTCCTGATTTCTTATTCTTTTGCATGTTTGTCACACAAAATGTTTCTGATCATCAAACACATTTAACCATTAGTCAAATATAACACAAGTAAACACAAAATGCAGTTTTTAAATGATGGCGTTTATTATTTAGGGAGAAAAAAAATCCAAACCTACATGGCCCTGTGTGAAAAAGTAATTGCCCCCTTGTTAAAAAATAACCTAACTGTGGTGTATCACACCTGAGTTCAATTTCCGTAGCCACCCCCAGGCCTGATTACTGCCACACCTGTTTCAATCAAGAAATCACTTAAATAGGAGCTGCCTGACACAGAGAAGTAGACCAAAAGCACCTCAAAAGATAGACATCATGCGAAGATCCAAAGAATTCAGGAACAAATGAGAACAGAAGTAATTGAGATCTATCAGTCTGGTAAAGGTTATAAAGCCATTTCTAAAGCTTTGGGACTCCAGCGAACCACAGTGAGAGCCATTATCCACAAATGGCAAAAACATGGAACAGTGGTGAACCTTCCCAGGAGTGGTCGGCCGACCAAAATTACCCCAAGAGCGCAGAGACGACTCATCCGAGAGGTCACAAAAGACCCCAGGACAACGTCTAAAGAACTGCAGGCCTCACTTGCCTTAATTAAGGTCAGTGTTCACGACTCCACCATAAGAAAGAGACTGGGCAAAAACGGCCTGCATGGCAGATTTCCAAGACGCAAACCACTGTTAAGCAAAAAGAACATTAGGGCTCGTCTCAATTTTGCTAAGAAACATCTCAATGATTGCCAAGACTTTTGGGAAAGTACCTTGTGGACTGATGAGTCAAAAGTTGAACTTTTTGGAAGGCAAATGTCCCGTTACATCTGGCGTAAAAGGAACACAGCATTTCAGAAAAAGAACATCATACCAACAGTAAAATATGGTGGTAGTAGTGTGATGGTCTGGGGTTGTTTTGCTGCTTCAGGACCTGGAAGGCTTGCTGTGATAGATGGAACCATGAATTCTACTGTCTACCAAAAAATCCTGAAGGAGAATGTCCGGCCATCTGTTCGTCAACTCAAGCTGAAGCGATCTTGGGTGCTGCAACAGGACAATGACCCAAAACACACCAGCAAATCCACCTCTGAATGGCTGAAGAAAAACAAAATGAAGACTTTGGAGTGGCCTAGTCAAAGTCCTGACCTGAATCCAATTGAGATGCTATGGCATGACCTTAAAAAGGCGGTTCATGCTAGAAAACCCTCAAATAAAGCTGAATTACAACAATTTTGCAAAGATGAGTGGGCCAAAATTCCTCCAGAGCGCTGTAAAAGACTCATTGCAAGTTATCGCAAACGCTTGATTGCAGTTATTGCTGCTAAGGGTGGCCCAACCAGTTATTAGGTTCAGGGGGCAATTACTTTTTCACACAGGGCCATGTAGGTTTGGATTTTTTTTTCTCCCTAAATAATAAAAACCATCATTTAAAAACTGCATTTTGTGTTTACTTGTGTTATATTTGACTAATGGTTAAATGTGTTTGATGATCAGAAACATTTTGTGTGACAAACATGCAAAAGAATAAGAAATCAGGAAGGGGGCAAATAGTTTTTCACACCACTGTAAGCCCAGCAAGAAAGAGAGCAATGTGAAGGTAATCTTTCAGCGTTTATTGAGAAGCGGCCGTATCCTCTAGGGGTGCGAACAGCCCCCGTGCTCACAATGTATTTGAGGAGTTTTATTTAATACGTAATACGCGCTCTGGTTGGGTAGCTTCTCAGCCATCTGCCAATAGCGTCACTTGTATGAAATCAACTGGGCAAACCAACTGAGGAAGCATGTACCAGAAATTAAAAGACCGCAGAAATCCGCGATATATATTTAAATATGCTTACATATTAAATCCGCGATAGAGTGAAGCCGCGAAAGTCGAAGCGCGATATAGCGAGGGATTACTGTATAAGTTAATGTTACTTACAGCCAGGTGCTATGAATCAGTTGCACTTAATTAGTTGATGATGAGGAAGTGTTACCACCTACTTAAAATTGTTGAATATTTGGCATGTTTTTACTTATTTCCTGATAAGTAAAATTTATAGAACTGAACAGCAAAGTGCTTTATATCTTAGATTGTCATGTAGGTACATGTTTTTACATTTTTTTGCACTAGGTGGCACCAAATACAGTTTTACTTGCATTCAAGTTACAGTCAAGCTATAGTACTTTTGAAAGAAGTTTGTCTCAATGGCTGAATGTTATTCTTGTTGCATGTAGTGTAAATCATATTTTTAAATAAATATATATTAAATGTTTTTTAATTCCCCGATATTCATTAATGGAAATGTTTATAATAACTGTCTATAAGCCTAAAAATAATAAGTTCTATTTTTGAATCATTCACTTTAGCATAGTGAGGCCTAAGAGGTGCTGATTTTTAATAATAATTGGTCATGTGTTCCATAAGTGACCTTCCAAAGTCTCAAAAATATTCTAATTTGTTAAAAATTTCGTGGGATAAAAAGAATGATGACTCCATCATGAGTAAATCAGTTTTAATTAGATAGCCACAGATACCTCAAACCATATAATTGTGTTGTGTATTTTGTAATGCAAGTGTCATAATAGTTGCATATTATCAGGATTTCTTTAATGCTGTGATTTAAGAGACAGTATACCTATTGACTACAAGGATTGTGAGTATGTTGACCTTTGAATCTGTAATTTATCTCAGAAATGTATACTTTGCACATTTAGTGTAGCTCTGTGCTCCAGGGATTTCTATTTTAAGATTATATGAGGAACAAAATACTCAGGTTTTCTATCGCCTTCTTTATCTTTACATTAGTGTTCTTCATTAATTAGTTCCTTCAAATTATACAAAACCTTATTAGTTACTTTCATCAGTTGGGCTTTAGTAAATATGCTTGTAGAAAGGATTCAAATTTCTATAGCAAGCTCTACTATACAGTGACCAGATCCAATGACCCATATAGCTTGTCGAGTCTCCTTCAAAGAAGTGGAATATGTAGTTTTCAGTTGTTGCTAATTAAACTGAAGAGCTAGAGATGAAAGAACAAAGTCTCCATTGTTCCTTTATCACTGCTTACGATAATAATAAAGCTCCCAATGAAAGAGTGAGTTATTGAACTGGCTTGGGAACTGTGAAGCTCATACTTTCTCTTAGGCCTCAGCTGATGATTGTATTTGTTCTTTGCTCAGACACTGTCCCTAAAGTGTTTTGTTTAATTAGTTTTCTCATGGTGACTAAAATACTTTCTTAGTACTCTTGTCTGTCAGTACTTGTTTTTAATTAAGATTTATCACAAATATGTTTTTATATTTTGTGTTTAGATGTTAAGAAATGTAGTAATGATACATTTGAATGTTTTATAAGTAAAGTATTATTATTGTGTTTATTAAAAGGTACAAGTTGCCCTTAGCCAGGTGCACTTCCTAAAGAGATTGGGAGGCACAGTGTTAATGCTGCTGCCTTGCAGTAAGGAGACCACGGTTTGTGTCCCAGGTCCTGACTGGGTGGAGTTTGCATGTTCTCCCCATGTCTGCTTGGGTTTCCTCCGGGTGCTCCAGTTTCGTCTCACAGTCCAAAGACATGAAGGGTAGGAAGATGGGTGATGCTAAATTAGCCCTAGTGTGTGGTTGGGGTGTGTGTTCACCCTGTGATGGACTGGCGCCCTCTCCAGGGTTTGTTCCTGCCTTGTGCACTGTTCAGGACTAAGTGGTTTAGAAAATGATGACTGACTGACTGACTTTCTGAAGGGGACTTCTTTATTTCTTCAGGTAGCTGTGTGAGATTCCAGCTGACATTCTCTCAGCAACAGAAACAAAGCCAACCACCTTCATTATAACTGGTTTAAGAGGCTCCACGCATAGTTTAAGATAATCTTAGTAATAATAATAATGTATTTTATTTTTAAACCACCTTTCCCAAGCTCTGAGCCTTTCATAAATATTCAAAAGGGTAAAAAAAAAAAAAGTTAAAACTTACAAAAATATGAAATTAATAACACTACATAATATCAAACATTAAACACAAAATAATAGATTGATAGTATATATAAAAAACAAAGTTCTGAATTAGAATAAGAAACAATAAGCAGGAATAAAAATATGCAAAATGTTATTTTAAAAAAAAAAAGCTATGAACCAATAGCATAATTTAGTTTTTATGTAGGGATACCAATGTAGGTTTTAAATCACCCACAACAATGACTGCCTGGGAAAGAGAACTTAATGGAGTTAGTTGTTCAGTCAGATATCACTTTACTGTCCTCCAAAATGCAGTGGGTCTTTTTAGAGTACAATGGGTAGGAAAAGACCAGATTATGTTACCAGCTTTCGAGCCAAACACTTGAAAGGACAATGGGCATTCTGTTGGCATTCTTTTGATGTACCAATTACAATAGGACCACCACTCTGAGCTGCAAGTTTCTGCAAAGTAAACCTCCCCAGAGTCATTTCATTTAGACTCACAAAATCATTAGTTTTTGCAATGTTTCAGATAAGCATAATGTATAGAGACTGCAGTCCAAATGAAGTTGGATAGTATAAGTGCTTTATGGACCTTATATTGAGACAGTGCTGACGACAGAACGTTTGTTGCACACAGGTTCATATTCTGAGTTTCTTTGAATATAGCACAGCTTTGGCAGAATGTCATTCTTGTAATAAGAACCCTGAGCCTGATGGCTTACCTCAGAATAAGCAGTGTTGCAGAATGCTAAAGCTTTTAAGAGTATTCTAGACTGAATAACAGAGAAGTTCATCACGAGAGTACTTTAGTATAGTGGAAAAGCAATGGGAAATAGCAAAGCTAACAAAAGAAAAGAGCACAGGGTATAGCACAGTGAGTCTCCAAATGAAACACAAACTAGTGCTATTGCAGTTTTTATTCCAGTAAAATGTCTGGGATAGAACATGAATTGTCAGAGAACATCAGCGATGGTAACTTTAGCTTTACAAGACTCAACAAAAAGCTTATATAAGTGGGGTAATGACTGAATTGAATGGCCAGAAATATAGCACGAGTTACACAAAAAGAAGTCAGAGGAATCAACAGGGTTAACGCATAAATGAAAGAATTCACAAGTGAAGGCACACATTAATTCAGCACATTGAAAGCATAAGCAGAAGATACTGGTAGAGATGCAACGTATTAGAGAAAATGAAATATTCCTAAAATTAGGTTTTCAATTTGAAAAAAATATGTTCATAAATAAGCCATCAACCTGCAGAAAGCAATTAGAAAGTTTCATTTAGTGAACCACAAGGAGATTCAAACCAATTGCCTCGGGAGTTTTAATTTCAGTTGAATTAAAAATCAAAACAGAATACAAACTCAAGATCAAAACATGTTAAATTGTAGTCTTGAATAAAACAGTAAAACAAACAACAGTGAAATACAAAAAATAAACAGTGCACATTTTTTAAAAACATTTTATGCAGAGAGGAGCCACAAGCATGCACCAGCATACCTTTCAATAGTTTTTAATATGAATGCCGTATCATGCATTAACAACCCATAACTTTATAGTGCCCTCCATGATGTTTAGGACACACATTTTTCCTTGATTTACCCCTCAGCTCCACAGTTTAGAATTACAAATGAAACAATTCAGATGTTATTAAAGTGCACATTGCAGACTTTCATTTAAGAGTATTTGCACACATTTCAGTCAAGCCATGTAGGAATTAAAGCACTTTTTCTAAATCGTCCCACCATTTTAGATCACCATAATGTTTCACACATAGTTTGTTGCATATGTCATGTATGCAATGAAGTCTGTGATTCATAGGCATCACCAGGTGCTGATTATCTTCTCTGGTGGTACCCTGCCAAACCTCTAATGCAGCCATCTTCAGCTCCTAATTGTTGCGAGGGCTTGTCCCGAGTTTCAAAAATCATCTGTAGTAAAGCTAAGAAAACACAAATCTGGAAATAGATTTGTTTTCACTACGTTACAAAAAAGACATTTGTAGAAGGTTTAACTGAATTCCCATGAAACCAAAGTGTAAACGTGCAGCTATAAAATGGGTTATATGGGGCATGCGATTAGCAATTTGGAAGTTTGTCAAAGCTGTATAGTATAGTTTATATAGCTTGAAGTTGTGCCCAAGGGTAAAAGTTGAGATTTTCATTTTTTAAAACTGTAGTCAAGTGATAAATTATCTTTGAATACAGTGACTGAAGAATTTTGATTGCTTGTTTGTAATCCAGCTGACAATTCCTTCCATAGGAACTGATTGAAGTGGACAGTGAAGTGGTGTTTGAATTAGCTTCCTACATCTTGCAGGTAAGTGAAGCAAATTGTTATCACCAGACCCTTATCTTTAGTTGATGCTGTTGTCTGGTATTTATTAATATCCATAACAATAATCGGACTCAAAAACAGTAGTGAACAACAGCAGATATTTGTAAATAGAACTCGTTGGTTTTTTGTTTTGTTTTGTTTTGTTAACATTTTCAAATTTGCAACTTAAATTCTTGAAACATATTAAAGGGATCATAATTACTTTCTTATACTTATTTAATTTCACTGCTCCACCTCAAATTCTAGTAAACCGTTTATACAGTAGTTTATTCTAGGATACTAATGAGATTCAGTAGTATGTACTCGGTAATTGATGGACATTCTTAATAGTTGAAGGTAGGATATATATGATTAACACAGTTTAACTCTCCATCAGTCTGTATTTGCATTATAATTATTAAAAGCTTTATAAAATAAATAAAATTACAGTACAATAATGTTCTGTTTTGCTAATCTAACCGCCTCATCTCTGTTCCTTACTGCATGGATATAGGGTCAAATAGAGTGTACATTTACTTTTTACTCTAGTTTCACATGGATCTGACCATTGTTGATTTACTAAACAATAAGAAAACCTAAATAATGCACCAGGGTTTCTGTCTTAAAATAACAGTTGAGTGAATATAACAATTGAAAGCACCCACACTTGTGTTTTCTTGCTAAGTTAATTGAACCATTCAGCTTTTTTTAGAATAGGAAAATGCAGGTGTCTCAGCTATAAGATGTCACCTGTAATACCCCCTTGGAATTTTCTCCCGTAAGAGAGATCAAGTTTCCTAAATTTTGGCAATTCAAGGCGAAACAGGCTTTACCTCCCTTTTTGTGTTATATCAATAGTGGGCCTTTGACTCAAAGGTATATTGGATGATCAGGCATCAACTACTGGTCTTATTTTAATCTATACATTTTTATCCTAAATGCAGGAAGCAAAAGGAGACTACACAAGGTAAGCATCTGTGTTCATTTTACATGCAATGTTTGTTTGAAATTAAAATGTCTGGACAGTAAATAAAAAAATAAAATAGCAATAACATATTAAGATATATTAAAGATACGCATCTGAGGAATTACTACTTAATTTTACTAACCAGTTCAAGGTGATTTTATTTTTATAGTCTAAAATATTTTTTTATACATATTGTCCATTCTGGCTGAACGTTTTCCCTAATTTTAGTATTAACAAATTGATGTAACCAGATGGGGCAGAATATTTCATTGTGTCAAATATAGTTTACATTTGAAAGACTCTAGCTTGTTTTTAGTTTGTTTTGCAGTTTATGTTCTGATTTTGCTAATAAAGGAAATTCTATACTAGTATATAATTAGCCTGTAAGCTATGCAGTAGTCTTTGTATTACTGGTGAGGCATTAACTCTGAATGGAGTGCTTTGGAAAGTCAGCAGGGCAATAGGAGAGTGGAATGTGGTATATAAACAGTGTAGAATTACCTCAAAATACCTCCACAGCACAGCAGTGAGAACTAAGGAAGCAAAGAGTTTATGCTGTGTGTACCGGTTTAGGTGGTTTAAAAATGATGCAAAATGTACAGTTTGGCAAAAATGCCATTTCTGTAGGACCTTGATCTTCAATTATCTGTTTTATGGTTTATGGGTGTAAGTTACTGTTATATACAGTACAGTGATACCTTGAGATACGAGTTTAATTCGTTCCGTGACGGAGCTCTTAAGTCAAAATGCTTGTATCTCAAATTAATTTTCCCCATTGAAATTAATTGAAATGAGATTAATTTTTAACATAAGAAAAATGTATTTATAATGAACAAATATTGTATACAAACAAAATAAAACCTAATACATAAAAGAGAAAAGAAATAAACAGACGTTGGCAAAGCTGATTAGCGTATTGTAATTTTTTTTTCTTTCTCTTCACTTTTGCTTAACTTAATTTTCTTTTTCACTAGTTTTTTTCTTTTTTGCCACGCTTTCATCACTTTCATTTGCATGGCGTTTCAATAGAAACCTGTCCAAGGAGCTTTGTTTAGTCCTCCCCTTTAGACTGTTTCTGAAATGAATTAGGCAAATGTCATTAAATAGCGCGACTGCACGTTCAGTTTCATTTCAATAAAGTCAGGCGTTAGGCAAGTGTTATTAAATAGCGGCGCTGCAAGTTCAGTTTCTTTTCGGTAAATTCAGGCGTTAGGCAAGTGACATTAAATAGCGGCTCTGCAAGTTCAGTTTCTTTTCGGTAAATTCAGGCGTTAGGCAAGTGACATTAAATAGCGGCTCTGCAAGTTCATTTTCTTTTCAGTAAAGTCAGGCGTTAGGCAAGTGTCATTAAATAGCGCAGCTGCAAGTTCAGTTTCTTTTCAATAAAGTCAGGCGTTAGGCAAGTGTCATTAAATAGCGCCACTGTATGATCAGTTGAAATCTTTTCAGGGTGTTTCTTTTCTTTAAAGTTCGAAACTTTTTCCCACATTGCAAACACTTCCTTTATCTCACTTTAAGAGATAAACTCCTCCGCGATACCGATCTCCTGCAGAACCTCCGTATGTTGCTGCATATGTAGTTCTGTCAACTCCTCTGTCGTCAGTTCCTCGGAATGTGCAGGGACAAGCTCTTTGATGGCTCGTATTTCGAGTTTTGGCTCATAACTCAAGACAAAAAATCGACCTAGTGACGGCTTGTATCTCAAAAAACTCGTACATTGGGGCACTCGTATCTCAAGGTATCACTGTATTATATAATTGTTTGATTTTATGGATGGACAAAACTATTAATTTGCTGAATGTGATTTAAAATCCCCAAAACTATTTTGTACCTACCAGCCAACTCAAATCTCTGTGTTACTCATTAACCACTTTATAATACAAGTGCAACCAGTATTAAATGTTTTACACACACACCCACACACACACTGTATATATTATAAGAGTGGTGTTCCACAGGGGTCAGTGCTGGGGCTGCTGCTATTTTTAACGTATATAAATGATTTAGATAGGAGTATAAGTAACAAGCTGGTTAAGTTTGCAGATAATACCAAGATAGATGGATTGGCAAATAATTTGGAATCTGTTAAATCGTTACAGAAGGACTTGGACAGCATATATGCTTGGGCAGATTTGTGGCAGTTGAAATTTAATGTCAGTAAATGTAAAGTATTACACATAAGGAAGTAAAAATGTTAGGTTTGAATATACATTGTAAGGTCTGAAAATCGAGAATTCACCTAATGAGAAGGATCTATGAGTCGTAGTAGACTCTATGCTATCAACTGCCTGACAGTGTTCAGAAGCCATGAAGAAGGCATTCAGAATATTAGGATATAATGCACTGGTGAGATCTCATCTGGAGTACTGTGTGCAGTTTTGGTCTCCAGGCTACAAAAAGAACATAGCAGTGCACGAAAAGTTCCAGAGAAGAGCAACTTGGCTGATTCCAGGACTACAGGGGATGAATTATGAAGAAAGATTAAGAGAGCTAAGCCTTTTCATTTTAAGCAAAAGAAGATTAAGAGGTGTCATGACTGAAGTGTTGAAAATTATGAAGGGAATTAGTAAAGTGGATTGACACTGTTATTTTAAAAAGAGTTCATCAAGTACACGGGAACACAGCTAGCAACTTATTAAAGGTAAATTTCTCACAAACGTTAGGAAGTGTTTCTTTAGATTGAGAACCATAGGCACTTGGAATAAGCTACCAAGTAGCGTGGTAGACAGTAAGACTCTAGAGACTTTCCAAACTCGACTTGTTTTTATTTATTTATTTTTTGTTTTTTTTAGAAGAATTAAGTGGGTAGGACTGGTGAGCTTTGTTGGGCTGAATGGCCTGTTCTCGTCTAGATTGTTCGTTCTAGTATGTAGGGTGGCGTAGTGGTTAAGGCTTTGGTCTTCAAACCCTGAGGTTGTGGGTTCAAATTCCACCATTGACACAGTGTGACACCGAGCAATTCTCTTCCCTTGCCAGTGCTCCAATTGGAAAAAGAAAAGAAATGTAACCAATTGTATCTCAAAAAGTTGTAAGTCACTTTGGAGAAAGGCATCAGCCATACAAGTAAACTTAATTAAGAGAGGGAAGTGGGGAACTTTTCATTTTCTAGACGCTTAAAATGATATTGGTTATAGTGCAGACAGTGTGAAGTTGTTTACTTCAACCTTGTAACATAAGGTTGCCAGTTCATTTCTAACTTCTCACCTAATTTCTGACCTTGTCAGGTTAGACTCTGGCCCTAATGATCCTGAACCGGATAGGTTAGTGCAATAAATGCATGTATGGGTTAATGGATGAATACTCATAGTAACAAATACATCAAAAGTTAATACATGCAATTGTAAGAGTAAAAGTTCAGTTTAAAACATAGACTAATGCATTGTAATCCCCATTCATCCTGCTGTCCATGTTAACTGACAGTAAATAATCTGGAACTAAAAAAAAAAAAAAAAAATGAATACTATACTGAGTAAATACATGTAAAATATTGCATAAACACAAAATAGTATGGAAAAATTTTGAGAGTACAGCATGCTGACAGATTCTTCATTCTCTATTTACTATTTGCAACAACAAAGTGCATTTTTTAGGGGATTTATAAACTTGTATTTGAGTTTGAGCTAATACAATGGGTATTTTTTAACTAAACATATGCAAATCTATAGTCTGTCACAGTGACTTTTTTTCTTGAAAGAGCAGTATAAATCTTGTGTAAGTTTTTTCTGTATACTATGCAAAAATCACTCATGTCTCATATTTACTTACATATTGAGCATTGAGATGAAAGCCTTTTTTCACCTCATCTTTACCATTTAGCTGGGCTCAAACATAACCTGGCCTACTTATTCAGAAGACATCAGCACAGACACACATAAGACATGCTAGTATCAGATTTAAATCTGGCAAGGCTGAATGAGAGTCTACATCTAGTTTGTTTTCTACAGCAGCAGTGAAGCAATAGTGGAAGGGGGCGAACATGGCTTTCATTCAGTGAATACTGAGGTTTCTGTAGCTTTGTATTTGTTGCTTTTGTTTTGTCAGTTTCTTGTATTGTTTATGTCATGAATGTATACAGTATTTGCTGTCAGGTGCATTATGCAAGAAATAAACAGAGAGGACGAACACAGTAATAAACCTTTTCTGAATGCCAGTGTGTTTGTTTAATAAATAATAAGTAAACTTTTGACATTGTAGTCACAGAACATAAATTCCTGCCCTTTTACCTGTGACTGTCACATGTGAATGCTACTGACCATCATGTTGTCCCAACATATGTAAATGAGTGATTCCCTACTAAACTGAAACCATTCTTGATTTCGCATTTGTTAGAACACAAGTGATGCTTTTGATTTATTACAAAACACACTATTTAAAATGATGAAACAAATGAAAATGGCATTAGCAGTATTGGTAAGCTTAACCTAATGTTTTGTAGGACAGCCTTTGGAGACAGTAGCTGCAATCAAGTGTAGTTCTAAATTATCTGCCAACACTTTTCTACCTGTAGTTGGTCAGCTTTTTCTTAAGCAAACTGCTCTAGTTCTCACAGGTTTGATTGGTGCCTTTTCCCAACTGTAAGTTTCATCTCTTTCCACTGTAAATAATACACAGATTGTTAGTCACAAAAAGAGCATTAAATCAGGACGAATAAATGAAAATGCAATTTAAAAAAAAAAAGCTTGTATTGCATTATGAGTAGCCATCACTTAGACCGAATCAGAGGCTTTACTTAATAGATCTAAAATCCTACAAATATATTCAAAAAGCAAACAGGCTAAATCACATTAAATGTGAAGAGTAAATTTCATTACTGCACACGATCAAGTGCAGATGTGTCTTTGTGAATAGGCATAAACAAGAGAAGACTGAGTAGGTAAATTTGTGTGTGTTACATACTGCTGAGCAACAGAAAGCTACCTTGGCTTTCCATTTTAATTTTTGCTGTGACTAAAAGTTTATTTAGAATTACTTAAAATGTAATCATCACAGGATCATAATCTTAGAAATGTTATAAATTGAACTTGTTTCTGGAAAATACAGTCACTAAGTTGTACTAAAATACAACAGAATCTTAATTATTTGGTTATTGATTGACAGGAATCTGCTGGATAATCAAAATCTATAATTAAACATCTTGTTTTATCTGCCTTAAATGTATGTCATTATACTAGTAGGAAGCATGGCAAACTCTTGATGAGGAGAAATTCAGCTTGGTGTTAAAATTCAAGTATCTGTTTCTGTGGTTGTCTTTGTACCTGTTATTGCACATTTTATAGGGACAAAATAATAAACATACTGCATTGTTAATCCAATAGTGTTGGCTTTCCTTTGGAATCTGAAGATATGGCAAAGTGTACTGTTTGTTCAATCTTATTTCAAAATAAAACATTTCAAATTCTATGTATATGTGTCTTGGGCATTTAAGAAACCAAAGCTAGCAAGCAGGTCTTCAGTAACTGATTTCAGATTGTTATTCACTCAAAAATATATTTTAATTTAATAATTGGTACAGTGTGAATTATTTTTCAGAGAGCCAAGATGGAGTGAGACACTAAGTACTGAATGGATTATAATTTAAAATAAAGCAGTCAAATGAACTGTGCTTAAAACTCATTTCCTTCTCAACATCTGCTTTAGCTACACATTGCCTTTTATTGACTTATCAAGGTTGTAAGCAAATCTGGCAGATATTAAACCAAAACTAAAATACAAAATAACATTTAAGTTGACAAAAAAGGATCTCTAAAATCTTCATATACAGTATATTAGTAATTGTATATACAATTTAAGAATTTTGCTGTAGTGTTTACACTTGACAGCAATGATGGAAAGATACAAAACATGCCACTATGATCCACTAAAGGTTTTGACGAAGATACCCAAGTTTGGAAACAAAAGTGTTCTTGTAGTTGTCCTCTTAATGTTTGCAGTAGTTGTGGTTTCTTCAAAACAGCAATATTTCTATAAGTTAATTAGAAATGCTAAAAAGTAATAATGTAGATATGACAGACAGAACCCTTTAAAATATGTTATTATTTTCAGCCATGCAACAGTTTGTGTGCCTGATATATTACGTCTATTGTGAATTCCTATGATATTCCATTAAGCAATTTAACACTGTATTTCATATGCAAGCCTCAAGAATATCATAACTCGATGTATGTCATACTTTGTGCAAAATAATGCAAATGTTCCATCTGCCAACAGACTGCAGACAAAGAAAACAGAAGATCTTTTAAACAGCATAACTTAAGGCTGACAATAGATTGTAGATATTGGATACCTGGTATATTCAAAGTAATACCTACTAGATCCAAAGTAATCACAATGTTTCATTTATTACTTCCATTTTAAAAATCTTAACAGACGACACTAGACTCAGGTTAACTGGTAAGGTTGAATGGCATGGCGTATGTACTTGCTTTGTGGAAGGGTAGTGTTTTGGATTTATAGAAAGGACTATAATATAAAAATATTAAATTATGCATTTGCCTGCCATTGCAGCTTAATTAATAAACCAAGCTAACGTTATGTTTGATACAGCACATGGAGCCTTCATTGAAGAGAACTTCAAAATATATGACTTAGTGCTGGGCGGTATGACCAAAATTCTTTATCACGGTATTTTTCAAAATTATACTGGTTTCACAGTATTTTTTTCCCATGTATGATAGATGTTAACCACAATTTCCACTGTAGTTACTGGCTAAGAATAACTTATTCCACTGTCATGAGAATTGTACAAAAAACATTTTAATGTGCGCACAATTATTAATAAATGTTTGCAATTACCTC
Source organism: Erpetoichthys calabaricus (assembly GCF_900747795.2). Classification (NCBI taxonomy): domain Eukaryota; kingdom Metazoa; phylum Chordata; class Cladistia; order Polypteriformes; family Polypteridae; genus Erpetoichthys; species Erpetoichthys calabaricus. The sequence continues at coordinate 273,624,524 of NC_041394.2, forward strand.
ATAGTTTTCAAGGGGTGGCACTAATGAAGAGAAGGAATCACATTGCATGACAGATGCAGTCAAAATATAGAGCCTTTTTATTGAACAAAGTTTGCAAACAACTTAAACTAAAATTTTTACAACATATTTTCAACCATCCAAAGAGGCATTTAGACTTAGTAAAATATCCAGAGATGCTTGTCAAAGTTGTATTGCACTGAACATGTCTTAGAAAAGGAATAAATAGTAAATATTTTTGTAAACCATTTACACTTTGTTAATGTTAACAATCTCTGTCCACTGACATGTTAAAGTGACTTTTTAAACAACTTTACCACCATTAAACTGCATGATATTTAAACTAATAAATAATAGCAATACAATAAATAATAGTGCAACTTCCAGTACTAATACTATTACTTCAAGACTTCAAGCCCAGGTGCATTACACAGTATTCACCAAATTAAAATAAAATAAAAACAAACAAGTGCAACTTGGTGATGACATCTTTACCAACTGAACCATCATTAAGGCAAACTGCATTAATATGGACCTTGCTTCAAGCTAAGCTATATACATAAATAATAAAACTGCAATTTGCATTTATAATGCTATTTATGGTATAGTCCAACGGAAGCGTATTAGGGCCACGGTAAAGAAAAAAAAAATACGGACACAGTCAAGAAAAAAAAAACTATGTCGAGATTAAAGTCGACATTTCCACTTTGTTCTCATAGTTTATTTTGTCATTAAAACTAAACTTCATCCTAAAATCAATGTTTAATTTACTAGATTTTCTCAAACCCCGTCATAAGTTAATGGAGCACATTAAATGCTTTGTGTTAAGTGTTCCCCGACCCAGTTGTTAATCTCTACGTGCTTCTTAAACTGACTTCCTCTGCACTAAGAGGAGGTGCAGGCAGCGATCGCCACACAGAATACATTCACTTCCTGATAGTCCTGCTCTCTGAAAATGTAGAATGCTAAGATAAATTTCCATGATGAAATGCATTAAAGCAGGTATTAAACATGCAAGGTAGTACTGCTCCCTTGCAGTAAGGGGTCTCCAGGTGTACGTTCAGTGTAGAGAACTTTATGGCAGGTGTCGTGATCTGGTAGTCAGAGACACGAACACAGAATTCAATTCTGAGCGGGCTTTCTTTATTGCATGCTTGCTGTCTCTGTCTGATGTACCAAACCCCCAATTCCTATCCTTCCTTTTTCTTTCTCCACATAACAAATCAGCACACAATAAACGTCTTTGTGAAATTAAAACTAGTTATAAACTTAGACCACGGGGTGTTCAGAACTTCAAAAAAATCTTTGTTATACATGTTTAATTATGCCATCCATTCAGGTAGCAAATCCTGAACAGGGCGCCAGCACATTGCAGGGTGAATACGAGCAATGCATACACTAACAAGGTCAATATAGCATAACAAAACACCACATCCTACATGACTTTGGGGAAAAAAAGTAAAGCACGCCGAGTAAACCCACCAGAAAAACATGCAAATTCAAGGCAGGGAACACCTGGGACTCCCTTGCTGCAACACAGCAGTGCACCCTCCACGCCACCGTGCCATAAACGGTGAGAATAAAGTAGAAATGTAAGCGTCGAGATTAAAGTGGAAATGTCGAGAATAAATTCAACGTCGTCACACTATTACACAGTACCCATGTACATTACACAGTATTGAAAAAAAAAATAAAACAAGTACAACTTGGCTTGCAGTATTATTCAGTAGTATTGAAATAGTATACAGTAATCCCTCCTCCATTGCGGGGGTTGCGTTCCAGAGCCACCCGCGAAATAAGAAAATCCGCGAAGTAGAACCATATGTTTATATGGTTATTTTTATATTGTCCTGCTATTTTTATATTGTCATGCTTGGGTCACAGATTTGCGTAGAAACACAGGAGGTTGTAGAGAGACAGGAATGTTATTCAAACACTGCAAACAAACATTTGTCTCTTTTTCAAAAGTTTAAACTGTGCTCCATGACAAGACAGAGATGACAGTTCCGTCTCACAATTAAAAGAATGCAAACATATCTTCCTCTTCAAAGGAGTGCGCGTCAGGAGCACAGAATGTCAGAGAGAGACAGAGAAAAGCAAACAAATCAGTAGGGCTGTTTGGCTTTTAAGTATGCGAAGCACCGCGGCACAAAGCTGTTGAAGGCGGCAGCTCACACCCCCTCCGTCAGGAGCAGACAAAGAGAGAGAGAGACAGACAGAGAAAAACAAACAAGCAAAAATCAATACGTGCCCTTCGAGCTTTTAAGTATGCGAAGCACCATGCAGCATGTCGCTTCATGAAGCAGCTACACAGAAGGTAGCAACGTGAAGATAATCTTTCAGCATTTTTAGACGAGCGTCCGTATCGTCTAGGTGTGCAAACAGTCCCCCTGCTCAATCCCCCTACGTCAGGATCAGAGAAAGTCAGCGCAAGAGAGAGAGAGAGAGAAAAGTAAGTTGGGTAGCTTCTCAGCCATCTGCCAATAGCGTCCCTTGTATGAAATCAACTGGGCAAACCAATTGAGGAAGCATGTACCAGAAATTAAAAGACCCATTGTCCACAGAAATCCGCGAACCAGCAAAAAATCCGCGATATATATTTAAATATGCTTACATATAAAATCCGCGATAGAGTGAAGCCGCGAAAGGCGAAGTGCGATATAGCGAGGGATCACTGTACACACATTTGAACATAATGGTCCACATCCGACCTTATAAAACCAAAGTATCTCCAGACAACAGACATGACTCCTTTTTTCGGCAAAAGTTCTTCTGTGTCATGTTCAACTTTATCATCTGCTACAGCTTCAGTTTCAGAATGTTCTCTGTCCATTTTCACCATTCATTACCTCCACTAACGCATTTACTCCGTTGTATGGGTGTTTAGCGGTGCAGCAGTGAAAAAGGTCCCCCTTAAACAGTTTCGGGCTGTGCCACGTTCCTAACGTTGTTTAGGCTATTTAAACTGGTGTTGCGGTATAAGAAAAATCCATATCATAACAAAAATAAAACACGGTTTTTGGTATGAACCGGTATACTGCCCAGTACTAATATGACTCCTCAACTTTAATCTTTACAGCTATACCAAACCCATAACAATCTATGATATGGTTTTCATCTCATAAAATAGCTTGATTCATTGTAAACCAATTTTTTACTCTCCCACTACAGAATAAAAATGCAATTTGTACAATAAAGGGAAAATGAAAATTCTCTATGCATACCTAACTAATATTGATATGGTCATCCATTCGCTTTTGGAATAGCCTGAATTCATTGAATGCAGGGGAAACAACCTATGTTGTTTCTTTTTACTATAAAAAATGCATTCAAAGTTTTGTTTTTGTTTACTTTACATGTTTAGGGTTGGCAGATTTTATATAATAGTCATTGTGCATAATATAAAATGACGTGTATTTTTTAAATTACTAAAATTACATTTTAAATACAAAAGTAATTTTAATTGTATATTTAAACTTCTAAAATATTATTCAACATTTTCTTTAAGTATTAGTTTTCATGTAACATGTATACTTAACATTTCTTTTATCTACACACCACTGAACTACATTAAGTGAAGTTGGTGATGGATGTTTATTCATTGCACTTCACCATGTTGAGCTTAGTTGTAATTATTTATTCTTTTTTCTTACTGGAAGCAAATTTTAGAAATACACTGGTCTCATTTAATTGAAATGTATGTTGAATTTCTGTGGTTGAAAATGATCTTAGTTATTGATCTTTCATATAATATTAGTGCCTACTTAAAAGATTTCCAAGTGTGTATTCTCAAATTATAGGCTGCACTTAAGCTTACTATATTATAGACAGTATCTTTAAAAGATAAGTTTTAAACCCGGAATAGTGTGTTTTAAGGGACAGAGAGAGCTATATCATGAAAGTTAATTGTTTTGAGTTCCGTCAATGAAAGGGTGGGTTCCTGCAAATTTATAACTATCCTGGCCATTCTGCTGAAACTACTGTACTGTGAATTATTTCTTTCATTTTTTTTTAAATTAAACAAGTTAACAATTAATAAAAATGTACATTATATGTAATCAGAGATGACCAAAAAAACAAGTGATGCCTCCTTGGGTCCAGAACTAGTGTGGAATTCTTGTTATTTTCATTTAAAAGTTATGCCAGTTAACCAAATAATAGGTGCACATAACTCCGTAAAATTACACATGCATGTATTTCTTGAAATAGCATTCTAAGTGCTCTGGGTTTCCACATACTCATATCAGAGTATTCTTTGTATTACACTTTTCAAGTGACAGGAGCAAAATGGCTATAGTAGCAAAAAGGTAAAGTGATTATCCACCGTGAGGCTCTGAGCAGATAGATAAAAGTATGACTCTTCATTATATCTGCCAGGTTTTTTGTACTGTCAAAGTTTTTTTTTTTTATTGATATTTAATTTAGTTTTTTTTTAGGGACATCTCATAATATACAAGTTACATGTGATGTTAGCAACTACTTGGTTGTTTTTACATGTTAAGTTCCATCTTTGTCAAAACGTGTACCTATTTAAATGGTGTCAATCATTTCTACTTGAGTTTCCTCAACCTGCCCCATTTTCCTTCCCTACCCCACAGCCAAGGATATTAGCTTAAACAGAGTTTTTAAATAGGTCTGGAATTAATGAGTATGGTTCTAATATAAACTATTTTCAGAAAAATAATGAATGAATGTGCCAAACAATGTATTAAGTCTACAACTTCATAATAACTCATCTAGTCACTATAAAAAATATTTCAGCTATGTAACTTGCTAGTATGTTCCACTTTTTTGAATGACCGTTTATATAACGTAACATTTGTAGTTTCTACTTTAAATGTACTTGTCACTGGTCAAATAAATTCTATTATGCCAAATACACTCTAGTAAAATATAGATTTTGAGAATATCATTGGTTAGTTCAAAATGGGCATTTTTTAGGATAAGCTAATATTAGCTTATTTTAATTGCTTCTACACATTGCCTGAATGATTAGAATGTTTCAGCAATATAAAATTCTCAGCTTGCTTCTTGTTAATTTGCTTTGCACATTGTATATTTATAAGTAATGTTCCTTTTTGTTTGCTATTTGTTTGTTTCATTCTTATATATCTTTTGCCTATAGCAATGATGTTGCAAGAGCTGACCTGAAGAAGCTGCCAGCCCTCCCAACCCAAGCACTAAAGGAGCATCCCTCTCTTGCTTACTGGTTAGTGCCCATTTTTAGTTCTGAATTCTGCATTTTAACATTTTTGCTCATGCATTTCTTTTCCACTTTTGCAAGCTGGGTATGGTTATTGTTTGTCAGTAGATGCTAGTTACAAAACTGCAGTTAAATATCAAAGTCTTTAAATAATTTTAAATTTCAAAGTAGTAATATACAGCTGTAGATTACTTTCTCTGTTGTTGTTTGAAGTAATAAAATATTACATGTGCACTCTTAATGAAGATGTTTCTTAAATTGGACAGCTGGTTCTTCTGAATAAAATTAAGTTTTATATTTTATTTTAAAGTGAACTAAACAGTAAAAACAAGAATATTTCAGTACTTCTTCATTTAAAAACAATTAATTTGAAATTAGAAATGCAAATGAGCTTTGAATAACTAACTGAAAACTTAAAACATAAAAGACAGTATTTTGTCTTTTTGAAGAAAATCCAAATAATGTTTATTTTGATATACAAAATTACCACATGAAACAAACTAATAAAGTCCAAAACTGAAATCCAGTTTAAGTCAATGAAAAGGAAATTAATTTTACAAGCATGCGTACAAAGCCTCCACAGAATATTAATATTATACAGTCATTTTTGATTGCACAGAGTTGCAATATTTTGGATCTTGAGAATATTTAATTAACTATGAAGTCATGACCTATTCATTGACAACAGTAAAGTACACTCTCCAACATTTCCATGTGGGGACTTTAGCCTATCATACACATATAGCAAATTTAATTTTTTTTCAAAGAAATATTTCTTAAGAAAATGAAAGGACCAGAATGTGATTCTGAATAGTGTCAAAATAGTAAGTAAATGCCTGGCAAGGGGAGTGCATGAGAGAGCATGAGATGTTTGAAGATAGTTAATGTTTAGAAGATAATTGATTATGGCGCAGTTCATTAATCTAATTAAATATCCTACAGATGCAGGGGATATATTTTCACTTTTAGTACAAAGACAAAAAAAAAAAAAAAAAATAATTAAATTTGTTATAGTTAACGTGTGAGAACCATCTGTTTTGTGATCTTTCATCTGTATTTAGTTTACCTTTAACATGACTGATGTTCAGAAATACAGATTTTTATACTGATAATAAATCTACAATTCACTGGAGATATTCCCAAGGCAACTAGTTAACTTCTGTTTTATAATGAGCAATTTTTCAAAGTACTTTAAACAGTTAACCATTTATAAGAATGCAATGCAAGATGATCCTAGCAGTGCAATGAATATGCTTAAGTGTAGATGTAAACATTACAGTGATCTCATGGGCACTACCAGGAAAGTGCTTGTCTGATTGCCCAAAAAGTCTCATGAATTAGGCAGAATGGCCTGGTTTAGCACTGAAACTATTTTGGTTGTTAAAAACAGATTATCTTATTGTATACTTATTTTTAGCTGTGTTTTCTTTAAAGCCATGTCTAAATTACAGGCACAGGTACAAGTTTCGTAGAAAATGGTGTAGTGAAATTTCAGTGTCTCTCAAAATATCTACTGTCTGGAAAATTACAAATGCTGCTGTAACAATTTGAAGACTCCGCTAGAAGTTGCTGCAGCAGGTGGTGGCAGCTGGATTTAAAATGTGTTTGGCATTTAAACCATGCCAGGCTAAGCAACAAGCTTAGTTTGATTCTTGAGAAAGTTTTTCTAGCTGCTTTTTTGTTTGAAAGAGTTTTAAGTGACACACTGCACTTTGGGGTGCTAAACCCTATAATGATACAAGTATTATAATGAAGAGAATAAAGTTGTGCCCCTCACAACAAGGTGTCTTTTCATTTAATGAGAAGTTTGTACTGCAAAGAAAAGTATGTAAATCAGTTTGCCTGTGTTTGGAACAGTTCTTCGTTTAAGGTCTTACTGCTTAGCGGAGACCCTTCTAATAAGGCCACTAACTGAGGTGTCTTGTTTCCTTTGTTCTCTGAAGCAATTCCACCCAGTTAAAGCTGCTTTATTTTGATCTTTTTTTTTTTCTAGAACACCTTTAGGGCTTTCAAGATTTTAAATTAGCCTGAAATGCTTTCCTTTATAGTGAATAAAAGCTGCAAAGAGCAGACTAGATGGCCTACTAAAATACCATGCGTCAGCAATAAATAAATACCAGTGTGTCACTATGGTTTGCTATTCCTCACCCCTGATAATTATTAGAGCAATTTACTTATGCTGTTATATGCTCTATGAGAGTGAGGATTTAGTTTATTTTTTCAATACCTGTTTTATACTTTGTAAACATTTTCTACAACTTCAATGACTTTGTCGTTTTATTTTTTTCATATTTGATATTAAAATCATTGCTTTACTTTTTGTGTAAATATATGTAGCACATAATCATCTTTCTTGCCCCAATTGTGCAAGATAGGCAGCCCTTTTAGCAACTTATAAATAGCCAAAGGTTCAGACTTCTTTTTTTCAGAATATTGGTGTTCCTGGAGAGCATAAATTTGCATTAATTAGCTTTTCTGAGATGTCAGAAAATTTTCATATTTTATTTGTTTTGTCTTTGCGTTACTACATTATTTTTATAATTAGCACAGATCTTGTTGACACAATGCCCCCCCCCCCCCCCCCATCTAATTTCAGCATTATTTGGTACAACTTGATCACTAAGGAGATCTCTGTTTTTGTTATTAAACAAGTAATCTGTACAAATGAATAAATAACATCCTCAAAGATAATAGATATTTGTTGCTTGTGTATCATCTTACAGGTTATTTTATTTGGTTTAGCTTGTTGATTTTTCTCTAAATCTTGACTTTATAGTCTGATCAAAGGCAGATGTTTGTTAGATATTTAGTAATACATATGGTACAGTGTTTAATATTGGTGCCTCTCAGCTCTACTGACACGGGTTTTAGCCCTGGTCTGTTCATTGTCTGTGTCGAGTTTGCTTGGAATTTCTTGCTACTTAGGTATCCTTCCACATCCTGACGACACATGGGCATTAGGTTAATTGAAAAGTCTAAAAGGTTAACATTTTCAAAGCTGTGTACTGCAGTAGACTATAGTAGACACTATGATGATATACAGTAATTAGACTTGAAAATGAATGAATGATTGGTATATACCGTGTCCGAAAAACACAGGCTATTTGCACAGCCTATAAAATGTATTCACTCCCTTGTGTATTCAATGTATTAACTTTCAGATTTTATTGTTGTACAACATTGGTTCACGGTGTAATTTGGCTTTTTTGATGCTGATAACAACTGTGAAGGTGTTACAAGCTACAGCAGATCCAGATTGGGTAGATGTTCCCCAGGTACTTCACCAGTCATAGATTTTTGAGATAGTGGCAACGAGAAAGCCACTGTTTTTTTTTTGTTTTTTTTTTTTAATAAAAAAACACTCACTCACAGAAGGCAAACAAGGGACTCTGAAGTCAGGTGGAAGAAGGTTATATGCTTTGATGAAACCAAAGTTGAGCTTTCTGGTCATATGTTGTAAGCACTGTGTTTGGTGTAAGCCAAACACTGCACATTATCAAAAACACTCCATCCCCACTGTTATGCAATGTGAAAGAAGTCTGACCTTCAGAGAAGATATGTTTCCAGCAGGACAGCAACCCCAAGAATAAAGCCAAAGCTACACAGGAATGGCTTAAAGCCAACAATAATGTCCAGGAATTGCCAGTCAGAGTCCTAATCTCAATTCAATTCAGAATTTATGGCCGTTTACTTATGGTCTCCCCTGCAACCTGGCAGAGTTCTCATATGTATAGCTGATAGAGACCTAAATACAGTGTTCATCCCCTTCATTTTCTCACTGTGGGCTATTCCTTCACTGAACTGCGCTAGTGTTTTACATTGACCAAGGGATGCCATCATTCTCGGCTTGTCTTGGACACCATCTCTTTTTCTTGCCTAGGAGATCTTTTCTCTTCAGCTATCCATTGACCCTAGTGGTCAGTGCTGTGCTTTGTGTGCTCTGCCCATCTCTTCTGTTGGTGGCCTTCATTTACTCAAGCTGGTAAGCCCCAAACAGCTGGCATTGTTTCTCTCCATGCTGCTTCTTGGCACTGTGCTGGCCATGTATATGTTGCATTAGCATAGCCTGCTTGCTACAGTATTATTTTTGACAAATAAAAAAAAGTATGGGTGAGCTATTTTTTTTCCCAGAATGTATCATTTTTCTATTGTACAGGTTATTTTTACCCCTATTCATATATCAATACAGTATGTCCTATTTTAACAGATTCATACTGTTCTAAGATGTACAATCCTCCCAGATTTAAGCCTTTAAATTAAAAAGGAAATAGTGTTTTTGTTGATGGAGAGTGAGTCAGACAACTTTGTGTTTTATATATACAGTATATTAGCTACTCTTGTCAGGTGAAGAATATATGATTGGTATATTAGTAAAAAATAATTTATTAAATGGATTAATTATGTTGTAAATAATATTGCCAGAATCAATGGACCTTGGTGGATGGACAGATAGTGATGGAGGAGGTTACTGATGTAGTCCAGTGCAAGGCCATTTAAAGCCTTATAGGTTTTTAATAGAATTTTATACTGTATCCTGTAAGACATAGAGAGCCAGGGAAGGGAGAGACGAAGAGTGCCACAGAGTTTTGAATCACCTGGAGCTGTGATAACAGACTCGAAGGGGCACCTGCCAGTAGGGAGTTACAGTAGTCGATATTGGATGTAATAAAAGCATGGAAAAATTTCTCAGCATCACATCAATAAAGGAGAGGAATGAGCAAACACAAGTTATGTTACGAAGATGAATGTAAGGATTCGTAATGTGATATATGTATGTAGAATAAAAAAGGGATGAATCAAAACTGAAATTAAGAATTCCTACCGGTAGGAGACGGTCTGATGACATCATCATCAAAGGTTTTTGTGAAGAAGCTCAAGTTAGCTTTTGTGCCAATTGGCATGACTTCAGTTTTGTTGCAGTTTAATTTTAAAGAGTTACTTTTCTTCCAGATTATAATTTTGCCCGGGCAACTTGTTAGCAGAAAGAACTCTCATTAACTTTGTATTTTAACACAAATACACAGTACATCTGAGTATCATCTGCATAAAATTATTACCCAGTCCAGGCATTGGGTCTGGTACACAAGTAAGTAGGTTTTATTTTACAGACCACTTTTTGTAATAAATATAGATGAAATTAGTGAAAACTTGGAAAAGAAGCTGGGAAGAGAGGAAATATAGGAAAAATTTTACGATGTTGATGGATTTGTATTAGTAATATTATTTAGGCTTTTAATTTTATCATGGAAAAATTGAATTTTTTATAGTCTTCATTGGAAGAGGTGATTGGGCCAGATGTTGGCTAAATTAGTTTTTAACCATAATGTAATTGTTAATTAATATGATAATTAAATAATAATAATAAAACTGATAAAAAATAATATAATTAATAAAATTAAAACAAATTACAGATAAAAAAGAAGCTTGAACAAACAAGTGACAAAAAATTTGGCCTGATGCAGGCCAAAGTAGTTTATTAATCACAGAGAATATAACCCTCGGGCTGTGTATTAATATTAGTAAAATTATAATGAATATTAATAATAATAATAAAACTGGTCAAATATTTATGTCTAACCGGGAGGAGGCCCCGGGGAAGACCCAGGACACGTTGGAGGGACTATGTCTCTCGACTGGCCTGGGAACGCCTTGGGATTCTCCCGGAAGAGCTAGAAGAAGTGGCCAGGGAGAGGGAAGTCTGGGCATCTCTGCTCAAGCTGCTGCCCCCGCGACCCGACCTCGGATAAGCGGGAGACAATGGATGGATGGATGAAATATTTATGTAATTAGTAAAATGAAAACAAATTACAGAAAAAACAGCTTGATCTTACAAGTGACAAATAATACAAAAACAAATAATTTAAACTAATGAAAATCATGCACTTCTAATAATACTGCATCACCCACCCCCTGTGAGCATACCACTGGTGATACACTCAGAAACAAATTATGGAATAAATGAAGTAAAAATCCACATCTGAAGCCACATTTCCCTCATCTTCCATATTTTAAGTTTATTTGGGGTTTATTTCAGTTGTTAATGGTTGCAATTTTTAGTTCCCCTCTTTCTCTGAGGTAAACTGTTGTTTCCATACATTAGGCCTGTTTCAGTTTAAATATTTTGCTTTTGATTTAAACCCTAAAAGCTTTGTAACGGTACAAGATTACAGATTGAAGCCTTACATTGAAGCACAACAGATAATATAAACAGAAAAGTACTGGTTAGAAAAGGTTAGTTGCACAGTACTTCTTGATACATCCAATTAATTGATGGCACTATAACCAAGGCCTTTTCTTATGAAATTGTAACTTAGCTAGTAGTATATACTGTGTGTGTGTGTATGTATGTATATATATGTATGTATGTATGTATGTATATATATATATATATATATATATATATGTATATATATATATATATATATATATATATATATATATATATATATATATATAATATATTCACGGCATTCGTAGTCTGTGTCATAATCTGATTGTATGGGTGGTTACCTACCAGGTAACGCTTGTGGTTGGCCAGCAAGTCTGCTAACATCCGCCACGGTGCCCTCAGTTGTGAGAAGCAGATCATAGAATGGTTGAAATAGTTTACTGTCAAATAATGCAAAGAGTACGCGACACATGTTTCACCCTAATTCTGGGCTCATCAGGCGTACACATTCTACTGCACTCACTCTCGGGAATCGAACCTCGGATGTCAGCGCCAGAGGCGAAGCCCCTAACATTGCGCCACGGCGTGTGGTTCGTTTATTTGACAGCATGTAGATCGGGGTAATTACATTCACGGCATTCGTAGTCTGTGTCACAATCTGATTGTATAGGTGGTTACCTACCAGGTAACGCTTGTGGTTGGCCAGCAAGTCTGCTAACATCCGCCACGGTGCCCTCAGTTGTGAGAAGCAGATCATATATATATATATATATATATATATATATATATATATATATAATATATTGCAGCTCTTCAATTTTATTGACGTGCGGAGTTTGCGAAGTGTTAGGATGTCACTAAAATCTGAATCCGCTTTCTGCTCAAGAAAGTCTAGCAATGTTTCACAATTTAGCGCTTCTGCAAGCGAAACTTTCTTTTCTGAAGGTTCATCTTCAGCCGCGTCATCATCGCTTTCTTCCAGCAATTATGCACTTGACTTCACTTCCGCAGCAGTGTCTGCGTCGTCTTTCACTTGATATCCAGGCTGATCATTATCAGAGAGTAGCCATTCTTCAATGTTTTCTCTGTCGCCGTCTTCAAATCCATTTACATTTTGAATTTCCTCCAAAAGCGATGCCGCTGTTATTTATTGGCTTTCACTGTCAATGACGTTTTCAACACTATCCATCACATCAGGGAACAATTTTCGCCATGACTTTTGAAAGGTTAAGTTTGGCATGTCATCCCAACTCTCTGAACATGAGAAAATTGCGTCCTTAATTCTCCATTTCTTGTAAAACTCATGGAGATCTCCGTCGTCTTCCAAGACTGAACGGAGTAAAGATTTCCTGTAACAATGCTTGAATGCTTCTAAGACGCCCTGGTCCATAGCGACGTCACGTTTGGTGGAAGATATGCAACGAAAATCTGGTCATCGCTTGTTCTCAGGACATTTTCGCTAGGATGGGAAGGTGCGTTTTCCGACAGTAACACAGCTCTTTGTGGCAAATTTTTGGAGTGTAGATGGTCTCCAACAGCAGGAACAAAATGTTTAAAAAAAAAAATAAAATCAATCTTTAAAAAATCTCTCTGTTCATCCATGCTTTGATCCGATTGTAGTAAAGGACAGGAAAATTGCGCATTTGTGTTCCCTTTAATGATCGTGGATTCTTAGACTTTCCAATGCATACGAGTTTCAATTTGTGCGAACCACTAGCGTTAGCGCATGCCAGCACTGTTATTGTTCCTTACTGGACTTGTGACCTGGAGCAGACTTTTCTTCTTTTGATACGAGCGTTTTTGACGGCAAAGCCTTCCAGTACAAACCAGTCTCATCAGCATTATAAAGTTGGTCAGGTGAAAGATCATGAGCCTCGACAAGTCGTTTACATTCCGTTACATAGAGAGCTGCAGCGTCAGAATCACCGCTTAGTTTCTCACCTTGGATATCCAACTGCCTAATTCCGTGGCAAGATTTGAAACATTGCAGCCATCCTTGAGACGCAGCAAATGGTTCAGGAAATCTTCATCTCACAGTGAAACCATTTCGCTTTTTCGAGCAGCAATGGCCCGGATACAGTACATCCCTCAGCGCGTTTTTGCTTGAACCATTCGAACACAGCTCTATCCAGATCGTCAAATTTGGAACCCTTTGTTGTCTTACATGCACTCTTCCCATTAAATGTATCGGATGAAGTTACGAACTTGTAGAGTTCATCTTTCTTCCGAACAATATCACACACTGTTTGATTTCCAATGTTAAATTCCGATGAAAGCTTAGCAATTGATTCCCCCTTTTCGGCACGTTCAACAATTTGCAGTTTCATAGCAATTGACAAAACAACTCTTTTTCTTTTCACTCCCGCACTGGACCCCGACATTTCGGCATGAACTTACGCGAAGCCTCTTTCTAACCTCGAGGTGCGGATGCCAACTGACTGAACTCGGAACAAAGCGTCGCCAACACAGACGGTGCGACCCATACACGATCTTTTCCAAGAAAAGTGTTGAAGCAGAAGACAAATGTCAAAACTTATTGACAAATGGCAGTCGTCGGAATTTGGAAAAAGGGGAGGGAGAGTGTTCGGAACGAGTCCTCTACATCAGATGAAGTCTAATGGTTTTTCACAGCAGGGGATCGCCTGGCTGGTGCACAAATGTTATACTTTCAATCCTTTTAGAATAATTCTCAGAAACCCATCGACAAAGAAAACTTAAGCTGTGACACACGTAGTGTACATTCCTGTAGTCGGAATTCTTGCCGGCGAAGTCTTGGCGGTCTTGTGATGTCTAGCAGTTTTTTTTTTTTTAGGCGATCCCAGATAACCAAATGCACGGTTAACTAAATACCAGATAATCAACGTTCCACTGTGTGTGTGTGTGTGTGTGTGTGTGTGTGTATATATATATATATATATATATATATATATATATATATATATATATTCCGAAGCAATTTGTTTTACTTTATTTTATTATTTATATCTTAATATAAATGGCATACCAGTGCAAACATCTGTTGCTGGTAATTTGCAAACCATCATATTTTTTGTTGTCACTTGAGTTAATTGCATATCTACCTGAAATGCTTGATAATGGCAATAGCTGACTTTATTTGACACTCTTTGAAAAATATATATACAGTATAATGTGTTATGCTTGAGAGCTGGGCTGGCTTTGTTGGTGGATAGGTGGATGTTATTGATCTTGTTGAAAGACATGAGTGTATTTTCTTTCTGTTGCAGTGAAGACAGAGTTATAGAGCACTACAAGAAGCTGAGTGGTCAGTCCAGGGGCCAAGCAATTGTAAAGTAAGTTAAGATTGTTACTGTATTCTGTATTGAATTTATTCTTCATCATCAGCATGATTCATTTGAATCAATAGGATTCAGCTGTAACTCTGTTTGAAATACAATGCTACCTAGCCAACATCCTCATTGCATTTATTGTCATATTCTGTTTGCTCATACTTTGTAAAATGTCTTTATATCTTCTTTAGTTATATGAGCATTGTGGAATCTCTTCCTACATATGGTGTGCACTACTATGCAGTTAAGGTAAGTTTATAGTTGTTTACTTTATCCAATCCACCTTCAACAACTAAATATTTCAAAGTACCTAGCACTTCTTCCCCTTATAAAATACATAAATAAACTAATGGAAATAATAATAATAATTCATTACATTTATATAGCGCTAACTTAAGATATACATTTTAAATAGTAACAAATTGTGTAATTACATTTTTTTATTTATCAATTTAAGTGATAAAGTCTCTTTGTAAACTATTGTGTTTTCATTCTGTTGTAAAGTATTTTCTACTCCTGAAAATCTTCCATATAATCGTTCTGCAAAAAGCATAGATTCCTCAAGTCTATTGCTATTGTATTTTAGATTTGGTCCTGAATTTGATTTGCACTCAGAGTAAAACCTAAATTAATTGGGATTTGCTAGCCTTGTAAAGTTGAATGAAAACTCTTTTTAATATGATGGATTTAAAATGGTTTGTCTAGTGAGTTTTCTTGTTATTGTTAATTTATCTAAAATTGAATAGATTTTCATTTTTTAATCTTACCACATTATCTTTTAATTTTTACATTTCTCAGACACTGAATAAGGTGCTCCGGTTTAATTTAGGCACACATCAACATTACATTTTAGAGCCACACTGGAGCACCACAAGGGACAGTCCTGTTCCCTTTTCTTTTCCCCTGTACACCTCAGACTATAACTATATCACCAGGTCATGTCACTTGCATTGATAAAGGGGATGAGACAAAGTATAGGTGGAGAACTTTGTTTCTTGGTGCAAAGAGAATTGACTGTATCTTAACATCAGCAAAACCAAGGAACTGGTTATTGACTTTCACCGCCCTAAAGAGCCTTTTTTTCTGGTCATTATTCAGGGAGTGAATCTAGAGGTGGTCTGCTTCTATAGGTAGTGGGGGACCACATTATTGGCAGGTTGGACTTGTCTCGGAACACAGAGAAACTATATAAGAAAGGGCGGAACAGACTCTTTTTTCCTTAGGACATTGTGTTTCTTTAATGAGGGAAATGATATATCCTTCACATCTTCTATATAACTCTTTGATGACCAGTGCAGTTTTCTACACTGTAGTGTGCTGGCCCCAGCGAATCAACAAGCGAATTAAAAGGGCAGGCTCAGTTATAGGATGCTCTCTGAACCCCCTGTAGGTAACAACACAAGAGAAAGTTAAAACAAAACTGAGTGCCATTATAAACAATGCTGCACATCCCCTGTCTGACACACTAAATACTTTCAGCCAACGGTACTGGGACTCCTTTATATCAACAGCAATACATCTGCATAATGCCACACTGTCACTGTGACAGTCAAGTCAGAAGTTTTCTTTCTTTTGAATTTTCTTCTTTGTTCAGACCAAAATGTGTGTGTATATTTATTAACTTGCTTATCTACCTATTTATGTGTTTATTTAAGGAGCTTCTGTAAAATGCAAAAATTCCCCCTAGGGACAAATAAAGTTCTGTGTATCTATTATTGTAATGAGTAATTCATATACAAGATATTTTTATAAAATATGATATTGCAGGAATAATTGATCAAATATGTTCTTATTAGGCATTAGGTTTTTTTGATACAGTATCATAAGATTGTCTTTCCATGGCACCATGGAATATTGGCTCACACTACTCTTTCTAGTAGGCTTGTGGAGATTGGGGATTTTAAAAATACAAAGCTTTACATGCAGTAGGCAAAAAGAAAACTGTCCATGCCATAGTGCAAGTGTGGGCAAAGTCCGTCCTGGAGGGCCGCAGTGGCTGCAGGTTTTTGTTCCAACTCAGTTGCCTAATTAGAAAACAATCCTTGCCAATAATTTAATTTCATGGCTTGTTAGTGCTTTATATCAGCCATGTCAGATCATTCTCATATCCAAGATTTTTTTTTTCCTTTCCAAGGATATCATCCAAATGATATGAAGTCTAAAACCGGATGAGTAACTCTCAGTCCTTTAATTTTTTTCTCTTCACTTTCTTTCCAAGTATTTAATTAAACCAAACAGGTGTAAATAGAAACAAGCTAAATGGAGAAATGCTGGTTTCTTTTATCATTTGCATCTTATTGCTAATAAGGAGCAATTAAAAACCAAAATACAGCTGTTTAAGGCTAAAATAGGCAATAAGGGTTCAAAGTCTTAACGAGCGAGACAATTAAAATGAGGCAGAAGTGTTACTTGAGCAATAAGTGCTTCTTAATAAGCAACTGGGTTGGAACAAAAACCCGCAGCCACTGTGGCCCTCCAGAAATGACTTTGCCCACCCCTGCCATAGTGTGTGCCTTAGGATCAAGATGATGGCACTTTATACATGATTCAAAGAGAAATCCAAAGAATTTCATGGGCACAAGCACAGTCCTGCACCAGCTACTACTACTACTTGATTGGTAATGCAGTCCTTTATGGGAATTGGCCTTCTCTACTTTTCTTATCCAGCTATGTCTATCGATCACCCCACCTTGCAAAACATTTATTCTCATCTCTTTAAGACCTGCCATGACACTTGAACCATGTTCTCCCTCTTCTTTTTATCATTCTTTTGAGGATCATCCTCTTCCTGGCTTTCAACATGACCCTACCTCCATTTCCCCTGTTACTTTATACATCTGACAGTATTTTACCCTTGACAAAAGCATTGCCCATCTTTCTTAACAGTTTTTATAGTCTACACAAAGTATTTTACTCCAAATATTTCTGTTCCTTTACTAAAAATATTTCTATCTCTCATAGTCTGTGACCATACTTCTGAGCTATACATGACCACTTGGGTACACCAGTATTTTATATATTTTAACCTTCGTAGGTCTCATAATGAATTGCACATTAACAGCTACAAATTTTCAAAGTATGCTGTATTACCCTTCTTTATCCTTTCCCAAATATATTTACTCTTTTAAAATCCCTTCCACCAACCATCAGATTCTTGGGTGTTTTTCAGGTCTATGAGGTAGACAACTTTGTGTATTCGGTCTTACCTTAAATTTGATTACATCTTGCCTGAAGAAGGGGCCTGAGTTGCCTCGAAAGCTTGCATATTGTAATCTTTTTAGTTAGCCAATAAAAGGTGTCATTTTGCTTGGCTTTTCATTACATTCGTAATGGCTAACACAGTACAACACCCTAGTACTTAAATAACTGATAAGCTTTTTTTATTGCTTCTCTTTCCATTATCTCATACACATCTTCAGGGGTGGCTACATTCTTTGAAGCTGTTTCTATGTCTTCTGCAGACTTGCAGAATCTTTCCTTTTTCATGTACTTTTATTTATAACAGTGCTTAAAGCCAGTTTTGAGTAGATCTACAAAAAGCTCATTCCCCTTCTTTACTGTAACATTAAATTTAGTGGTTGCATTTTTTGCATTTTTTATGTGTTTTGCCTTTACTTTTGCTTGTGTATATCTCATGGTCATTTCAGTTATTAATATTAATTATTATTATTAACTTTCTTGGTTGATGCCAAAGGTGACTTACAACATTTGTGAAGCAATTTGACACGTTTCATTTGTTTTTCATGGTCACACAGTGTCAGTAGAGGGATTTGAACCCACGTCCAAAGTCTTAACCATTAAACCACACTGCCTGAAGTGTGGAAGGGTCCCAGGCCTTTTCAAAATGCCACTTTCTACTGATGTTCTTTTCTTCCTACCTTTGCATTAAAATCATTATTCACCATTATTATGTAGTATATGCACGTCCTTTCCAGTTCATCATAGAATAGCCACTTCCTCCATATTTCCATATCTCCAAAATTCAGTACCTCAGTTACAGCTGCTCTCATTTTTAGGTAATAGATAGGTCTAAGCATACCATGTTGAAATATCTAAATCATCAGTCTTGTAATGTTCCTCAGGATTGTCTCTCAAATTATACCATCCATCCAAAGCAGGTGTATCAGTTCATAACAGTATTTTTAAACGTTTGGGTTGTTAGCCTCACACCCTGGCCCGAGTGCATTGGAGGACCTTGTATTTTCTGTCAGGGTTTATTCCATTGCTTAGGGGTTCTAGTTTTAGGCTACATACTCGTCTACACCTGGGGCCGCAATGACAAGGCTACTAGAAGCATTCAGTAAGTGATCTTATTTGTTTATTGGCATAACTTGCTGTTTATAAGAAGTGTCTGTGGGCATCAGCACACCTCACTTGGAACATTCACTGCCTTTTGATTCTGTCAGGTTCTACCTCATAATTTAAAATTCAGTCTTTACAGAATAATACATGTTGGTTACATATTTACTCCCAGAAGCAAATAGTGCACTGTGGTTTTAGTGCAATGTATATTTTGGTAATTAAGAATGGGTGTAATATATGTGCCATGTACATGATAATTACTTTTTTGGCTAATAAATGCTGCCTTTTTTGTACAACAGGACAAGCAGGGTATTCCTTGGTGGATGGGACTGAGTTACAAAGGAATATTTCAGTATGACTACCATGACAAAGTGAAGCCACGAAAAGTAGGTATATGTAGCAGCAGTAAACTATGATTTTCATTTATGGAAATTATGAGGTGCTTCTTAAATATTTTTTTTTGTTTTAAGTCAACATTTTATTGTTAACTAAATAACAATTGCTTTTTTGAAAGTATAAATAACATCTTTGCCCATACTGTTTTGTATTAGTGGAATTGCACAGTACTGTATATTTAGTAAACCAGGTATGTCTTAACTAACATACTCTTCTTATCTTAATGTATATCTGTGGGTTTCAGAATAATATGGTAAAAAAGACAAAACCATGATCTGATGTTAGTTTTGCGTTGTGGCATGATCTTGCATTATATTAGTAACATTTTTAATTGTGGTACAAAAAGAATGAATGACCACTCTAATCAATATCCATTATAACAGCTGAATAAGTTTTGCTTTGATTTATTTTATTTTCCAAAATACAATGTTTAAAATTTATATTTTCCCAAAAACGTTTTATACACCTGCGGTGGGTTGACACCCTGCCCAGGATTGGTTCCTGCCTTGTGCCCTGTGTTGGCTGATATTGGCTCCAGCAGACCCCCGTGACCCTGTGTTCGGATTCAGCGGGTTGGAAAATGGATGGATGGATGGAAGTTTTATACACTTGGGATCCTTGTGAAATTTTCAAGGAAGGCTCAATAAATCACATTGTTTTGTACTTGGTAAATGTTATAATAATTTCTGTGGCTCTTTTGCCAGAACCATAGATGCTGTTAGTCAAATTTAAGTAATATTTTTCATATATGGTGACTGTCCTTGAGTACAGCATTATTTGGTCCTTTACTTGAAAAAAGAGTTGACATATGACAGCATATAAGGCTGTATATATTTCCTAAACAATGATTAAAAAACTGCATTTAGTATAATCACACAGTGTCAAGCATTCCAGGTACTCTTGTCAAATATCAAATTGATAGGTGGTGGTGGTGGTGGTGGTGGTTGTGTGTAGATACCAAGTCAAACACTGAGCATTCAGTAATGGTTATTTCAAAAAATTCTAACTAAATTAATATATATTTTATTAAAAAAAACTCTTGTTTTCATTGTGATTAATATTTTAATCATAACCTTTTTTTGTTTTGTTTTAAATAAATTTCTCATTCAATCAGGCTTCTAGGCTCAATGAGTATAGTACCAGTGAAACAGACTATGATGTTTTGTGAAGGTGTGGACATCTTTCATTGTATTGTACTTAGTTTTATTTGTGGTTTGTAGTTAATGAAGCTTAACCACACTGTTTAACATAGAGTATGAAACTGTGAACTCCTAATCACCTCCCATCCAAAACCTAAAACATAAGTTTGGTATTTTTGATGTCTGTATTTTTTCAGATTTGTCACATATATTCATTTACCCTGGAAACTTGTGCTGTGAAGTTAATTTTTTTTTTTTTGGTAAACCCAAAAATTAACATCTTCCCAATGGCTTACAGTAGCGGTGTGTGGAGCAGAGGAAATACTAAACAGAAAATTTACTTCAAAAGTGAAAAAGTTACAATTTCAGAAAACGTACCTTCTGTGTTTGTGAGGAAGTAATCGATATTAATCACAGATTTAAGCGTGGCAGAATTTTCTAATAAGCAACAGTCAGTATAGTACAATACAATACAACTTATTTATGTGTAGTTCTCTTCATTGAAGTTACAGTACAAATTGGAAGCTTTGGATTTGAATATCAAAAAGTTTAGCACATTTTCAGTAGCTGCTTAGCACAACCTTGGTTTTCACCCAAAACGATCAGACTTTTCAGTGGTGTAAAATGAGAGGTTACAGTATATGTCTAAAGGCTTAGAAACCTTACCAGAAAAAGTATAGCCTGAATGTTTGTTTGTGTCTGTCAAAGTAAGAATTCCAACTGCAACAAGCAACATGAAGTCACACCTGAACTTTTCTGTACATAATGTATAATTGGAAGTTTATAAACAGAAGAGAGCCTTGAGTCAACATGAAATGAAATAAATGCACAGCACTTTCTTCACCTCCTTTTGTTCTTCTTATGTTGTTTTGTTTTTACTTGCTTTTGGATAATATTTCAAAAATGATAAAGGTACAACATATACTGTACCGAAATATTATTTTGAATTAGTTATTTACTCATCAGTTGTATTGATGTTCCACAGACTGCCTACTGTATCATTAGCAAGCAACAATTGAGCTGATGTGTCTTTGTGAAATTTGTTTCAAAACTGTTGTTGCATGTAAAAAGCCTTGAATGAAAAACATTTCTCCACAGGCCTTTTTTTAATGCACTGGTTGCTCTGGATGGCCAGTCTTTATTTGCTGTCAAAATCTTTTTTGACCCTTCTTTCAAATGCATATGTCTTAGACTTGTGCTTCAACAAGAGGATCACTTCACCTGTGCAGTTTCACAGATTGCCACTACATAATCCTGAGGTACTTCAGTTGTGGATTTCAATGTAAAAGTAGCAATAAGAGGCAGGTCTGCAATTTAGTTCTTGTTTACATTTAAGTGTGTTTAATTTTAGTTTATGCAAGCTTTTTCTGGAACTGGTTTATTTAACAATATTTTAGTAAAAATACAGTACATATATGTGGGATTTTGTGAGCATACAACTGGATAACTTGACATGTGGATTATGCAACACGAGTTAACACAAGATGTTTCTGATAGTGGTAACTATTTCCCAGTGTCAGGCACCATGGACACCAATTGTTTTCTGCATGAAAATAAATTGAATTTTTTTTCATCCATTACTACAAACTACAATTATTCAAGTAAAGCCTAACCATTCAACATAATCACTTATCCTGTATAACATTAAAGCAGCAAAGAATGTTTTAATGATATAATTATTTACTTGAATAAACTGGCCACTCTCAGTCAAGCTTTCTAAGTTCAGTATGCCACACTCCTTGCAAAATGTAGCACAAGTTAATAAAGAGCTCTGATCTTTTTCACAAAGGCAGGAATTCCACTGGGAGACATGTATATGATTATGGCATCATAATGAGCCAAGAGAACATCTTGGAAGCATTAGTATATCTGTTCTGCAAGGGAATGGATCCAGTTTGTTTGTTCTGGGGATATGCCGTCGACTCACAAGAAAGCAGAAAGTTTTTGAAGGATACTGAATTTTTTTAAGAAAATGTTTTGAATTCATCTGGATTTCAGTTTTGCCTTGCACCTTTCATTTTTACCAATTCAAAACAGTGTAGGGAAAACTCTAAATATTCCTAATTCTAATACAATTGAGACATTCAGTAAAGATCTTTCATTATCTGTTCATTCATTTGCTGTATCTGTTTATTCTAGTACAGGATCACAGGGAGTTGAAGTTATTTCAGCAACACGGGACACAAGGCAGGGTTAAGAATGGTAACTCAAATTATGACAAGTTAGATTCAGGATTAAACGTTAATATGAGAGGAAGGCCTGCATGGACACTGGAAGAACAAGCAAACTACGCACAGACAGTGTTCAGAGCTGAGTGACAGTAAATGCTGTGCACTGTACCGTATGTTACCATAAGTGGAATAGAAGTTATATTAAAAAATTCCTAAGTCCTGAATCATTGAATTATGCCAGTGTTTTTCCCCTATTATATTGTTGTTCATCGTCCAGTTTAAAATGCTATGTGACATTTTTCAGGTTAATTATTTTAAATCCACTTACACTAAAGTAGTTCTTTCAACCCACATTTTACTGAAGTGTGGAGCATTTTCCAGTTGTAGGTTTCACTACTTTAAGGAGTTCCAGCACAGGAATCCTAGAAAATGCATCTGATTCTGCCACAAGCCAGTATGGGGCTCCTCAGCACTAGGAAATGACTGAATGATTTATTTCATAGTTGCCAGCACAGCAATTTTTCCTTTCTGTGAAGCACACAGATGTGTCGATTTTACCCGTTTCCAGTTTAGTGACAGTTGTTATTTTAGACTTTAAAATATTCTATGTAAACCAATTGCTGTGCTGTTCCTTTGATAAATTTGAAGCATTAATGTTTGGAAAAAGGACTTCAACCACATGATTGTACAACTCTGAATCAAAGATGGGAAATTGTTGAAGTTTTTGTGTGGTTCAGCTTTATCATATGGAAAAAGAAACCCACTGTAAAAGTGTGGATTTAATTTGGCAAAATATATATTTCTTGCTGTCTTTATTAAATGCACATTTAACAAGTTTCTCTAGTCCAGTACATGATATATTGGAGACAAATTTACATGGAGAGGCTTTTGTTTGATAGAGCTTTATCTCAATGTAAATGCACCCCAAATAGGTTCCCATATGGAACAGATCAAGAACTGAGATACATTTCAATTGCAGTTGACATCCACTTAGTTCCAAACAAAATAGTGTTTCGTGACTGTGAAGCTTTCATTAACAGAAATCATGAATGTAGTTATTATGATGTAGGGGTTATATATTTTGTTAAAAATGAACTTACTATAGTGGGTATAAAAATGAGTGATGCTAGTTGTAGTTTACTATAGAGAAATCATGGCAGGGTTGTTAGCAGCTTCCTGCTTCACCACAAACATATGGTTCCCTAGCATCCAATTATTGTACTTGGCTGTATGGTTTGCAAATCTGAACTACTTACACACTCAGCACTTTGTATAAAGAGCTAAAAGAGTAAAAATATCCTTACATTCTTTTGTATTTATGTACACTCTATTTTTGATGCATTCTTATTTGATTTCCGTTTTTCTTCCTTTGTTTGGGAGCAAAATACTGAAGTCAGTGCAGTGAAAAACACTGGGTAAATGGCATTCATAGTTGTGGGAATTTATTCAGGATATTGACAGTTAAAAGGCACACACATGATTTTGTCTGGGAGCTCTTAAAAAAAACAAAAAAAAAAAAACTTAAAAATTATGTTTAATGTAAAATATTTGCACTTACTGTATTAGGTGATTAAGTAATAAGAGTGAAGGGGAACTAAAATATTGTAATATTTCTAGATGTAAAGCATGAACCTATTTAGTCAGCAGAAGTAATCCTGGTTGTTATGAGACCATTCCATACTATTTTCAGGACAGCATTAATGAATGTATTTAAAAAAAAGTTTACACAGCTGGAATATGGGTTTTGCCTTTCTTCAGCATCTGTGTTTTGTCTGATGAAAGTACTAAAAACAGCAAATGTCACAGGGTGTGGTATCGAATTATATGAACCCACCACCCTCTCACTTAAATAGGCAAAAAAATGCTCTCAACTGGACATTCTCACAATGCAAACATCTGGCAAGTTCAGCATTCCAAATGTGTGACAGAGAATGGAGAGCAAAATGGATAACATATCAAGTAACTTGGGATAAATATTCAGGAGAAAAAAAAAACTATGAACATGCCACTTTTAAAAGGCATATACCAGTTCAAAAAGATTTGCCAGTATTTCTGGTTTCTGTCACTTAGACTATTTTAATAAAGAGGATATTGGACAGGGGCAGTGTAGTCACTTTCTAATGTTTGATCTTCTAAACTGAGTTAGTAATGTTTTCAGTCAGTATTTCTTAAGTGTAATGCCTATGAAAACTTCTGTACTATAAGCCATAATTGGTGAATGTCTACATACTATTTTTCCTGACTAAGCATTAAAATCCTGAAAGTTCAACACTCAATGAACATTGACTGAAAAAACATTCATTAAAATACATCAATTCTTAAAGTCTTGTCCAAATTGCTTTCATATTCTGAGCGGTATAGTGGTTATCTCTGCTGCCTCATGGTACCAGCCAAAACAGTCATTGTCCTTGTGGAGTTTACACATTCTGCCCATGTCTGCTTGAGTTTTCTGTTTTTCTCCCAAATTCCCAAAGAAATGCAGAGTAGGTTAGTGGGCCCAGCAGTGGACTGTTACTCTGTTCATGCCTGGTTAATGCCTTGTACCCAAAGCTATCTAAATAGGGTCCAGTCCCTTTACCACTCTGAGTTTTGTTAAGTGGGTCTGAGAATGCTATGTTACATTATTTTGAAAACAAGCCATGTAACTAAAGTGACATGTCACCTAATAATTATTTGCTTGGATTCTTATTCTGCTGTGTCAGAAAATTCTGTATTTAGGGCTATCATTTGATTTTTCAAGAACATTAATATATTTTTATACTGGAGAAGATTAGAAGCACTGTTGTACAGATTTATTTTATTTAGTATAGTATCTCATTACCTATTGCTAGCATCCTTATTATATACACTTGCTTGTTAATCAGGGTACTTAAGCAAAGAAAATGAACACTAACTATTAGCTCACACATAACACAAAAGATATTTGTTTACCTGGTAATGTCATGAATATTTGTGTATTAATTTTTTGAATTACAATCTTTATAAAAACATTATTTAAGACAACAACAGAGATTACTAAAACACCTTTTTACACGTATAAAGACAAAACCAACCTCCTAACCCTATTTGCTTTAGTGATGATTAAACATACTTTCTAAAATTTAATTGAGCAGTTTTTGAAATCAAATTATTAACTTTTAATATAAAACATATGCTTATATTAGTGAACATTCTGATGCTGACTTGAGGAGATTAATTCTTTATAGTATTTGTGATTGCAGAGTACTGTCACTTTGTCCAGGGTTACAAGTACTATTGGCTGCAAAACTGAATTTGTTAGCATGCACTTTGCATGAACCTCACTTCGTCTTTTAATTTTCTGACTGTCAGATTTAGGACACACCACCTACTAATAACTGTCATCCCTTTTATTTTGCATTCCTCATTTCCTAGCTGTGAAAGCACAATTAAAAGCACTTTTGAAGCATAATATAATCCACCTTAATAAAAGGACAAGTGTCTGTGTATCTGTGTGTCCGCCCGCTACTACGGTATGTCTCCATCATGCTAATAGATGGCTCATCGTATTTACAATAATAAAATGCATTGCACTTGTCATCCCAATAAAATGCATTACTACGAATGTGTGTGATGTTCCATCTATGGGAATGACAAGGGCAATGCTTTTTATTACTACAAAATACATTCCAATAGATGGAGCAATGCAAATGTTAAGATTTCGGCTCATCTTTAATGTGTAACACAGCTAGTGTTCTGAAAAACTGATTTTGCAGACACACAAATTACAAGATGATTATTTGCCTTTGTACTGTATATCATGTGATGTTAAACATTCATTACACAAAAGTGTAGATTAGTGACCAATGCAATTGATTTGTGATTATGTGTCAGTAACATTAATTAGATGGATCCCAGGTTGAAAACACTTGCTGTAGTTAATTAATGCCAGCAATATGCTTATAAAGTTATGAAAATTGTTTTAGTTAGTTATCCTGTTCTCCACCTATGGGCATTAGTATCTTTCATGTTAACTTATCAGCTATAAACTTATTCAAAATTATGTATTTAGCTTTTGACACTTTATGTTAATTTTGCTGCATTCATCTGAAAAAAATAAGTAGTTCCAAGTATGCTAGTGTTTTTATCGTGTCAATGATTGTTACTCATGACCAGCGTATACAACAAACAGATCCAAATATGTACATATGTATATACTTTACTAATACCCAAGGAAAGTTCAAAAAGTTGCAACAGGAAAACTATGCAGAAATAGCAAATCCCTCTCAAAAAAATGTAAATGCTTCATTTCTTCCCATAATCAGTCTAATCCGAATTTGTTTTGACTCACTGGTGTATCTCCAGATCTCCAAACACCTTTGTCCAACCTATATAATGTTTAGTTGTATTAAGGGCATGAGTTTACTTGTATATGTTGTCAGATTTACATATTTACTATGTTACTTTGTGCATGATAATGTTGTTTGCTGCTGTTTTGTATGTTTCGATGATGATATATATTGTACTATAGGCTGTGTTTTAATGTTTTTATCTGTGTCAGTAACACCAACTCAACTTACTAACTAGCACTATGTTCCCTGTCAATAAAGTATTATTGTCCATGATAGGCAGTGATATTTCAGATGGGAAGTTCTGATGTAAGGTGCTTATGCTTGCTAATCATAGCACCATAGGATGGCAATATGTTTTCACTATACTCTGCATATTTGCATATCTGCAAAAAAAAAAAAAAATATTTAGGGCAGAGTGGTGGCTCTGAGGCTAAGGATCTGCGCTGGTATCCCGAAGGTTGCTGGTTCGAATCCCCGTCAATGCCAAAAAGAAATCCTACTCTGCTGGGCCCTTGAGCAAGGCCCTTAACCTTCAATTGCTCCAGGGGCGCTGTACAATGGCTGACCCTGCGCTCTGATCCCAAGGGGTATGCGAAAACTAACAAATTCCTAATACAAGAAATTGTATAAGGCGAAATATAGAACAAAAAAAAAATTTTTCTTTAATCACCCTATAAACCTGTTTATTAAGTGTCCTCTTCTCAACTATAACCTGATTCCCAGACTTCTCTATTAGTTTGAGCCTACTGGCATCACCTGCAATAACATAGTTGCCCCGGCAGGCTTCTGTGTAAAAAATTGTACCAACTAGAACAGACTGGTATATTCCAAAGAACATAAACCTTTTCAGAAGAATAAAGGGGACTCTGATCCTGCTGTTAGAATGGACACCTTCTTCTTCTGAACCCTAATGTTAGTTTAGTATACCATTGACTGTTTGGCTTCCTTCATTATTTGAGAAGGGAGTACCCATTCAAATTATCAATAACAATGGATGATTTCCATTTGTAATTCAAATTTCAAAATCATAGTCTTTTGAAATTTGTTGGCCATCATGTCTCTTTTTCACAAAATGTTGCTGTGTTCCAGTTAATTCATTTGCTTCTATTTTGTTTTAATTCTGAAGAGAATGTACATTTCAGGTCTTTATGCAAATAGCATGAATTACTTCAGTTTTATTACATATTTTGGTAAAAGGTTTTGGCAACTTTAAAGTTTTCTCATAATTATTTAACTACCTATACATTGTCATCGCATATGTTGTGGGCATTTTGGAATCAATTTATTGCAGTGATATAGATTTCTTATATTAAGAAACAAAAAGTTAAATTCGTACTCTCATCACCTGTGACCTGCCATGTAGAAACCAAGTTATCTGAATGTCTCACTGTAAGATGTTTTCACATTTAATGGCCAAAGCATGCATTTCAACAACACTATTAAAGCAAACACAAAGAACAATACTGTTAGCAAAAATAAAGCATGAGGTTATCCAGAAAAGTTCAAATTCATTCCAAAAAACACTCATTTATGTAGAATACATTTATTTATAGTTGGCTTCACAGTCATGTACATTTCCACAAATGAAGCTGCAAGAGAATACATTGCTGCAGTATATTTGATATTTAATTTAAGTGTATAGAGTAACTAGTTTTAACTATGTTGTGTGTTTAGGCATGTAGTACTTTTAGTTCATGTATTACATATATCAGTTAGCTTTTGCTAATTTAAATAGTTTGACTACATTCTAAAGAATACCAGTCACTAATGAAAATGATAAAACATACAGAATCAATTCATTGTATGATTTTTCAGAGACCTTTTTACCAGGTTTTATTAATTGAGCACTTTGATATGAATGTAATTTTTGTATAATAGTTTTAATGTACTCTGTCTAATGTAAACAATTTCAGTCATGATTAAAAGGTGCTATTCTCCAAAATAGGAAGGACGAAAATGAGTAATTATGGAAAGTGTTTGTTCAAAGAGCTAATAAAATATAAATGGCACCATCTAAAGTTTTAATTTTTATTTATTTGAAGATGCGTAGTTCTTATATTAGACAATGTCATTCTTCATAGTTTTAACTATTTAGTTTCTGAGGTACAAGTGCTGCTGATCTGTGGAGTTTAGGTTTTATTATAATTAGTAGACAGTAATCTGTGTACTACTCTTCAGATTCCTTTTAATTTACATCTTCTTTCAGTGCCAAATGTAAAACTCTAAGCATTAAAGTCACATTTACAATAGCCAAGAATGCAGACTTGTCCAAGACTGAAGTATTACCCATTGAAAGATGAATGATCTGCTCCACCCCTCTGGGATTTCTCAGCGTCCCTCCCGCAATCATAAATGTCAGAAAACAGTGCAGATTAGTGGGCAGGAAGTGGAGTCCCTATGGGAGACCAGAGTGGGGGAAGATTCAAAGGAGGAGGTGGTAAAAGAGGGAGGGAGGGACTAAGTGGGGAAGGTGGGGGGTGGATGAATGCCTTCCCATTTCCAGAGGGAAGAAATCCTGTTCAGATTCACTCCAGCACTTACTCTCATGTACTAGGCATTCAGAGCTCCAAACTTGTAGATTACTGACTTTTCTTAAGGATTTTCACACAACAAGGAACCGAGCAAAAAAAAAAAAGGGAAGAACCTATTGAAGCACACAGACGTAGGAGGAGAAGAACACACACATTCTTGGAAAACACTTCTTCAGCAAAAGGAAAATATACAATGTTAACATGGTTGATTTCCAAAGAAATAAAAGAAGCATTTTTTTAGTTGGTATAAGGCTGAGATTGTAACTTAATTCCAGAAACAAGCCGACCTGCAACTACTATTGGATTTTGCCCCCCTGCAACTACTGTTGGATTTTTTCCTTCTACTTCAGGATTAAATGAATGTAATTCAGTAGAAAACAGACATTATAGTGAAATTTTCTTTTGACCAGGTTTTCCAATGGAGGCAGCTGGAAAACCTGTATTTCAGGGAAAAGAAGTTTTCAGTGGAAGTCCATGACCCACGTAGGTAAGGATTTAACCTTCTTGTTTTTAAGGAATTATTTGTAGTATTATATTTTATTTGTAACAGTTAACCTTTTTAACTTTCTTAAGCACACAATTAGGCGGCAGAAACTTTAAAATGACATAGAAAATCTTTCATGTTGTGAAGTTACTGTACAATGATTTTCTCTCATTTGCTAGATTGTAAATGGAGTTATAAAATGTATGATTGATAATTTTTCTGCCTCTCAGAGTTTTTAAGAGCTTTTATGTGGTTTCTATAGTATCCCACCAAGCATGTAATTTTATTTCATCATCTTTGGCATAAAATTAAAATTGGGAAATAAACAATGCACTTGCTCAGTATAACATTAAGCTCTTCTTAAAAGCTGTCCCCTAAAGAAAGACACATAGCAATACAGTATATTAGCTGTAAACTACATTATTGTTGTTGCTGTTTTTAGACATGCTTTCATAAAATCCATGTGATGCCAGTTTTATAGACTTAATTTATTTATCCCAAATAAAACAAATGAACTTTAAAGGCATTTTGAATTTGACATCCTATGAACTAACCGTGATACATTTCCCCTGCTGATCTTTTTATTTTTTTTAGTACGGTGTACCACCCAGAAAAATGTTCTGTATGTGACACAGGGATTTAGTAAATTAGTTCAGGTTTGTTTGTAAATAGTAAGAAACTTAGAATTTTAACATCTAATATAATTAGGGGATGTAGTGGTTAAGCTGCTGTTCCATAAGTACAATGTCTTAGGTTCAGATCCAGGCTTATTCACTTTCTGTGTGCAGTTTGCATGTTCTTCCGATGTTTGCATTGATTTACCTTGGGTACTCCGATTTGCTCCCACATCCCAAATACGTTTAGGTTGGATTAACTGTCAATTCTGAATTGAACCTCTATTGATGAGAATGGGATTTGCAGGTGTGCCCTTCTTCTTTATGGCATCTTTTCCTGCATTTTACCCGAGGTTACCAAGATGGGCTATGGCTTTTGTGATCCAGTAATGGAAAAGGTGTGTTTGGCAAATTCATAGAAGCAGAATAATAAGACCACTGAAAAATGGATGGAGGTTTGTATGGAGTAACATAATGCAATCAATTAACAATATTGAACCTACTATATACTATATATTATTCTTTGAAGTGGTCAAGTTTCCGTTAGCCTCTACTTCAGTTTTTGGATTAGTGTTTGCTTAAAGGGACGCTTACATATTAAATGAACCACTACTACTACACATTTTTTTCATAATCCTAAGCAATCTCCCCTCTTTTTGTTCATTTTTTGATTTCCAGGGCATCGGTAACCAGAAGAACCTTTGGTCACAGTGGAATTGCAGTCCATACATGGTATGCCTGTCCTGCCCTTATAAAGTCCATATGGGCGATGGCCATTAGTCAGCACCAGTTTTACCTGGACAGAAAACAAAGTAAGGTGAGGTTGTCACTTCTTTCCATCTGCTGAGATTGAAAGTACTAATCTCTTCCTGTTGACACAAATTTCCCGGAATGTTGTTATGCAGTTGCAATAGAGGAAAAGTAGTAGAAGACATAGCATGCTGTGCTTCATTCTTCTTTGAGACTACTTAAGCCTCTCACTTTAGAGAACTGTATTGTTCTTGCCCATGGTAACTGCTTTGTGGATTGTACTTGCATACTTATTATAGCAGGTTGTTCAGTAATTCTTTTGTAGGTCTAGCATTGAGGAATGTGGCCCATTTTAGTTTTTTTAAACACTCATACATTTCTAATCTTTCAGTACCAAAGTTGTCTAGACAAAGTATTATTTGAAGTCATTTAGTATCTTTCTGAAAGATTTATGAAGCTTAAATACACTATTATTTCATTAATCATATATCATTTGTCAGAATTTTAAAACTGAAAAACCTAATATAATAATCCAGAAGTCAAGAATAGTTATGTAATCGTATTGGGTTATTAAGCATGCATAAACAAAACATAATACCATACATCTCTTATTGGATCATTAAAATAGTTAATGGAGCAAGTTAAGAAATATATTCATCTTGTGTACAACAGTTAAAGATTATGTTAATTTGAATTAGTCAAATTTGACTTCTTTTCCAGGTAAATACATAATAAAAAAAGTGAAAAATGCCCCTATAGCTACACTTTAACTTTAGAATCGTATTTGGTAGTACTAGTTAAATCAGTAGGCTCAATTTATAATTCTGATATGCTATCTTATTCACAGAGGTTTAAAATTTTGAACAACAGCAGGTTAAACAGACAGGTTAAATAAAAAGGTTATTGAGGTGGATGTTGACCCAACAGTCTTGTCAATTTGTAGTACAAAGTACAGTACTGTGCAAAAGTTTTAGGCAGGTGTGAAAAAATGCTGTAAATAAAGAATGCTTTCAAAAATGGAAGTGTTAATCATTTATTTTCATCAATCAACAAAATGGAGAGAATGAACAAAAGAGAAATCTAAATCAAATCAATATTTGGTGTGACCACCCTTTGCCTTCAAAACAGCATCAATTCTTCTAGGTATACTTGCACACAGTTTTTGAAGGAACTCGGCTGGTAGGTTGTTCCAAACATCTTGGAGAACTAACCACAGATCTTCTGTGGATGTAAGCTTCCTCACATCCTTCCGTCTCTTCATGTAATCCCAGACACACTCGATGATGTTGAGATCAGGGCTCTGTGGGGGCCATACCATCACTTCCAGGACTTCTTGTTCTTCTTCACGCTGAAGATAGTTCTTAATGACTTTGGCTGTATGTTTGGGGTCGTTGTCCTGCTGCAGAATAAATTTGGGGCCAATCATACGCCTCCCTGATGGTATTGCATGATGGATAAGTATCTGCCTGTATTTCTCAGCATTGATAACACCATTAATCCTGACCAAATCTCCAACTCCATTTGCAGAAATGCAGCCCCAAACGTTCAAGGAACCTCCACCATGCTTCAATGTTGCCTACAGACACTCATTATTGTACCGCTCTCCAGCCCTTCGACAAACAAACTGCCTTCTGCTACAGCCAAATATTTCAAATTTTGACTCATCAGTCCAGAGCACCTGATGCCATTTTTCTGC
Organism: Erpetoichthys calabaricus; assembly: GCF_900747795.2. Taxonomy (NCBI): domain Eukaryota; kingdom Metazoa; phylum Chordata; class Cladistia; order Polypteriformes; family Polypteridae; genus Erpetoichthys; species Erpetoichthys calabaricus. The sequence continues at coordinate 273,657,594 of NC_041394.2, forward strand.
ACCCCAGTTCCCATTGTTTTCGTGCATACTTGAGTCACTTGGCCTTGTTTCCATGTCAGAGGTATGGCTTTTTGGCTGCAAGTCTTCCATGAAGACCACTTCTGGCCAGACTTCTCTGGGCAGTAGATGGGTGTACCTGGCTCCCACTGGTTTCTGCCAGTTTTGAGCTGATGGCACTGCTGGACATCTTTCGATTTCGAAGGGTAATAAGCTTGATGTGTCTTTCATCTGCTGCACTGTTTCCTTGGCCGACCACTGCGTCTACGATCCTCAACGTTGCCCGTTTCTTTGTGCTTCTTCAAAAGAGCTTGAACAGCACATCTTGAAACCCCGGTCTGCTTTGAAATCTTTGTCTGGGAGAGACCTTGCTGATGCAGTATAACTACCTTGTGTCTTGTTGCTGTGCTCAATCTTGCCATGACATGAAACTGTCTTCCACAACCTCACCTTGGTAGCAGAGTTTGGCTGTTCCTTACCCAGTTTTAAGCCTCCTACACAGCTGTTTCTGTTTCAGTTAATGACTGTGTTTCAACCTACGTGTGACATTGATGATCATTAGCACCTGTTTGGTATAATTGGTTGATCATACACCTGACTATAATCCTACAAAATCCCTGACTTTGTGCAAGTGAACCTATAAGAATTGATGCTGGTTTGAAGGCAAAAGGTAGTACAGTAATCCCTCACTTATCGTGGGAGATAGGTTCCAAGGCCGACTGCAATAACTGAATTTCCGCGAAGTAGGGACACTATATTTATTTAATTATTTAACGTGTATTTGGACGTTTTTAAACCCTCCCTGTATTGTTTACAACCCACCATTTACTCTATTAAAAACAGGGACAACTGCTAAGCAAAATGAAATCGGTAGATAAGTTTACACTTACTGTATAGCAAAGTACACGTAGCAGCTTGTAGGCGGTCATGACGTTGTCGACCTTGTTGCAAAGATTCCTAAAGCAGATTCCATCCAGACTACTGCCTTATCACGTCCACTTGCAACTCGTTTTGCACCCTAGTTAAAGGACACTGCGGCCGTAGATCTTATATGCTTTTCCTCCTTTTTAAATAAAAAGAATCTATGTCCTGCCGCGGTGTAGCTGTTCCCTTCCTTCAGCATATCCAAAACTTTTACCTTTTCTGCAATCATTTGCATCTTCTGTTGGTGCTTGGACACGGCCCCTGAAGCATTAGCATGTTAATGATGAATGAGTGAGATGAGACTTCCTGGTTAATGCAACACTCCGTCGCTGAGCCAATCAGCAGCACACAGGAACTTAACTGCGTGCTCTGATTGGGTAGCTTCTCAGCCATCCGCCAATAGCATCTCTTGTATGAAATCAACTGGGCAAACCAACTGAGGAAGCAAGTAAAAAGACCCATTGTCCGCAGAAACCTGCGAAGCAGCGAAAAATCCGCGTTATGTACAGTAATCCCACCTCCATCGCGGGGGTTGCGTTCCAGAGCCACCCGCGAAGTAGAAACCATATGTTTATATGGTTATTTTTATATTGTCATGCTTGGGTCACAGATTTGCGCAGAAACACAGGAGGTTGTAGAGAGACAGGAACGTTATTCAAACACTGCAAACAAACATTTGTCTCTTTTTCAAAAGTTTAAACTGTGCTCCATGACAAGACAGAGATGACAGTTCCATCTCACAATTAAAAGAATGCAAACATATCTTCCTCTTCAAAGGAGTGCGTGTCAGGAGCACAGAATGTCACATAGATGGAGAAAACAATCTCTAGCAAACAAATCAATAGGGCTGTTTGGCTTTTAAGTATGCGAAGCACCGCGGCACAAAGCTGTTGAAGGCGGCAGCTCACACCCCCTCCATCAGGAGCAGGGAGAGAGAGAGAGACAGAGTTTGTTTTTCAGTCAAAAATCAATACGTGCCCTTCGAGCTTTTAAGTATGCGAAGCACCGTGCAGCATGTCGTTTCAGGAAGCAGCTGCACAAAAGATAGCAACGTGAAGATAATCTTTCAGCATTTTTAGACGAGCGTCCGTATCGTCTAGGTGTGCGAACAGCCCCCCTGCTCAATCTCCCTACGTCAGGATCAGAGAAAGTCAGCGCAAGAGAGAGAGAGAGAGAAAAGTAAGTTGGGTAGCTTCTCAGCCATCTGCCAATAGCGTCCCTTGTATGAAATCAACTGGGCAAACCAACTGAGGAAGCATGTACCAGAAATTAAAAGACCCATTGTCCACAGAAATCCGCAAACCAGCAAAAACTCCCCGATATATATTTAAATATGCTTAGATATAAAATCCGCGATAGAGTGAAGCCGCGAAAGGCGAAGCGCGATATAGCGAGGGATCACTGTATTTAGATATGTTACATATAAAATCCGCGAAGTCGTGAATCCGCGAAAAGTGAACCGCGAAGTAGCAAGGGATTACTGTAACACCAAATATTGATTTGATTTAGAATTTTCTTTTGTTCGCTCACTTTGCATTTTGTAAATTGATAACAATAAACTATTTATATTTCTCAAAGCATTCTTTGTTTACAGCATTTTTTCACACTTGCCTAAAACTTTTGCACAGTACTGTAAGTAAAAAGTCAAATAAAATATTGGGTTATGGTATAAAAAACTATAACTGTATATTATATAAATGTATTAATGCAATAATTGACTATAAGGCAAAATAAGGTGTCATGCTTAGACTATATAAGGCACTAGTGTGACCACATCTAATGTACTGTGTGTAGTTTTGGTAACCACATTGCAAAAATGACATAGCAGCACTAGAAAAGGACAGCAACCAAGTAAAGGCATACAGGATTTGTCATACTCTGGTAGGCTAAGAGAATGAAACCTTGATTGCATGGGGACCTAAACGAATGAAAATTCTCAAAAGTACTGATAACTTTGATCCAGCAGAATTCATTTGATTAATAGTAAATCATGACCCTTAGGACACTGGTAGAAATTATGAGAAAGTGTATTTAAGATTGACGTTGGGAAGGACTTCTTCTGCCAAAGAGTCATTGAAAACTGGAAACAAACTGCTGAGTCATATAGTTGAAGCAGGAAGCTGTGACATATTTTCAAAAAACATCTGCATGAGATATTCTGGACACTTAGCCACCACCTTACCAAATAAACTTGATTGATTGAGTAGTCTTGTCTCATTTGTCATACTGTATTTCTTATGTTGTTAAGATACACTGACTACAGTAATCATAAAGACTATGAATTGCAGTATGGCCTCAAGGCACACTATTTTATTATTTACAAGCAATAAACACAAACTTAAAAAGAAATTAAAACTTGAACCACTGTTTCTTATAAAAACTAATATTTGTCTTTATTTGTTAACAATAATAAAGGCGTCCTTATAAATGAAGTGATTGTTCTCATTTAAAAGTTATTTTGTTTTGTCAGGATCTAGCATCTGAGCGATTTAGGTCTTAGTGACATCTAGTAGAGGCAGTACTTTGATTGAGTTTAGTAACTGTTATCCTTGGTACTCAGCAGCAGTCAATAAGAGGTTTGTGAGATAGCTGTTTTCTTACTTCTGATGTGAATGACATCCTTATTCACATGTGGTTTTTCTGTTGTAGTCAAAAATTCATGCAGCCAGAAGCCTAAGTGAAATTGCTATTGACCTGACTGAAACTGGAACACTGAAGACATCCAAGTTAGCTAATATGGGAAGCAAAGGAAAAATTATCAGTGGCAGCAGTGGCAGTCTTCTGTCATCAGGTGAGGTTTCAGACATTGTATAGTGTCTGTGTGTTTACATATCTTTTTGTTGCCGTGTCATTGTACCAGTACTGTTTGAATTATTTATGAAGCTAAATGATTGTGGAACCATTTTTTTTTTTTCTTTTTAGCTGGCCGAAAAAGTCTGTGTGTTATCTTTCAGACTATTATTGTGACAAATTGGGTATGATTACAAAGTAAAAAAGCGGTTAAACAAACCTTCTATGATGAATGAAAACTTTGGACGGCGTTTTCCCTTGCCCGGACGCGGGTCACCGGGGCCCCACTCTGGAGCCAGGCCTGGAGGTGGGGCTCGATGTCGAGCGCCTGGTGTCTGGGCCTGCACCCTGGGGCTTGGCCGGGCACAGCCCGAAGAGGCAACATGGGTCCCCCTTCCCATGGGCTCACCACCTATGGGAGGGGCCAAGGAGGTCGGGTGCAGTGTGAGTTGGGTGGTGGCCGAAGACGGGGACCTTGGCAGTCTGATCCTCGGCTACAGAAGCTGGCTCTTGGGACGTGGAATGTCACCTCTCTGAAGGGGAAGGAGCCTAAGCTAGTGCACGAGGTCGACAGGTTCCGGCTAGATATAGTCAGACTCACCTCAACGCACAGCTTGGACTCTGGAACCAATCTCCTTGAGAGGGGCTGGACTATCTACCACTCTGGAGTTGCCCCCGGTGAGAGGCGCCGAGCGGGTGTGGGTATACTTATTGCCCCCCGACTTGGAGCCTGTTCATTGCGGTTTACCCCAGTGGACGAGAGGGTAGCCTCCCTCTGCCTTCGGGTGGGGGGACGGGTCCTAACTGTTGTTTGTGCGTATGCACCGAACAGCAGTTCGGAGTACCCACCCTTTTTAGAGTCCCTGGAGGGGGTGCTAGAGGGCATATCTTCTGGGGACTCCCTCGTACTGCTGGGAGACTTCAATGCTCACGTGGAAGGGCCTGATTGGGAGGAATGGCCCCCCCGATCTGAACCCGAGTGGTGTTTTGTTATTGGACTTCTGTGCTCGTCACAGATTGTCCATAATGAACACCATGTTCAAGCATAGGGGAGTTCATATGTGCACTTGGCACCAGGACACCCTAGGCCTCAGTTCGATGATCGACTTTGTGGTCGTGTCTTCGGACTTGCGGCCACATGTCTTGGACACTCGGGTGAAGAGAGGGGCAGAGCTGTCAACTGATCACCACCTGGTGGTAAGTTGGCTTCGATGGTGGGGGAGGATGCCGGTCAGGCCTGGTAGGCCCAAACGTGTTGTGAGGGCAGAACTTCGACCTCATCCCGAGGGAGGTGGGGGACATTGAGTCTGAATGGGCCATGTTCCGTGCCTCTATTGTTGAGGCGGCTGACCGGAGCTGTGGCCGTAAGGTTGTTGGTGCCTGTCATGGCGGCAATCCCCAAACCCATTGGTGGACACCGGCGGTGAGGGATGCCGTCAAGCTGAAGAAGGAGTCCTACAGGACCCTTTTGTCCTGTGGGACTCTGGAGGCAGCTGATAGGTACTGGCAGGCCAAGCGGAATGCGGCTTTGGTGGTTGCTGAGGCAAAAACTCGGGTGTGGGAGGAGTTTGGGGAGGCCATGGAGAATGACTTTCGGACGGCTTCAAGGAGATTCTGGTCCACTGCCCGGTGTCTCAGGAGGGAGAAGCATTGCAGTGTCAACACTGTATATGGTGGGGATGGTGCACTGCTGACCTCGACTCGGGACGTTGTGGGTCGGTGGGGGGAGTACTTCAAAGACCTCCTCAATCCCTCTAACATGCCTTCCAATGAGGAAGCAGAGCCTGGGGACTCAGAGGTGGGCTCCCCCATCTCTGGGACTGAGGTCACCGAGGTGGTCAAAAAACTCCTTGGTGGCAGGGCCCCAGGAGTGGATGAGATACACTCGGAGTTCCTCAAGGCTCTGGATGTTGTAGGGCTGTCTTGGTTGACACGTCTCTGCAACATCACATGGACATCAGGGACAGTGCCTCTGGATTGGCAGACCGGGGTGGTGGTCCCCCTCTTTAAGAAGGGGGACCAGAGGGTGTGTTCCAACTACAGAGGGATCACACTCCTCAGCCTCCCTGGAAAAGTCTATTCGGGGGTTCTGGACAGGAGGGTCCGTCGGATCGTCGAGCCTCGGATTCAGGAGGAACATTGTGGTTTTCGTCCTGGTCGCGGAACAGTGGACCAGCTCTATACCCTTAGCAGGGTCCTGGAGGGTGCATGGGAGTTTGCCCAACCAGTCTACATTTGTTTTGTGGACTTGGAAAAGGCATTTGATCGTGTCCCTCGGGGAATCCTGTGGGGGGTACTCCGAGAGTATGGGGTAACGGACCCCCTGATAGGGCTGTTCAGTCCCTGTACGATCAGTGCCAGAGCTTGGTCCGCATTACCGACAGTAAGTCGACCCGTTTCCAGTGAGAGTTGGACTCCGCCAGGGCTGCCCTTTGTCACCAATTCTGTTCATAACTTTTATGGACAGAATTTCTAGGTGCAGCCAGGGCGTTGATGGGGTCTGGTTTGGTGGACTCAGGATTGGGTCACTGCTTTTTGCAGATGATGTTTACCTGTTTGCTTCATCAGGCCGTGATCTTCATCTCTCTCTGGATCAGTTAGCAGCTGAGTGTTAAGCGGCTGGGATGGGAATCAGCACCTCCAAATCCGAGACCATGGTCCTCAGCCGGAAAAGGGTGGAGTGCCCTCTCAGGGTTGGTAGCAAGATCCTGCCCCAAGTGGAGGAGTTCAGTTATCTCGGGATCTTGTTCACGAGTGAGGGAAGAATGGAGCGTGAGATCAACAGGCAGATCGGTGCAGCATCCGCAGTAATGCGGGCTCTGCATCGGTCTGTCATGGTGAAAAAGGAGCTGAGCCGCAAGGCGAAGCTCTCAATTTACCAGTCAATCTATGTTCCTACCCTCACCTATGGTCATGAACAAGATCGCGAATACAAGCGGCTGAAATGAGTTTCCTCCATAGGGTGTCTGGGCTTTCCCTTAAAGATAGGGTGAGAAGCTCAGTCATCCGGGAGGGGCTCAGAGTGGAGCCGCTGCTCCTCCGCATCGAGAGGAGTCAGATGAGGTGGCTCGGGCATCTGATCAGGATGCCTCCTGGACTCCTCCCTGGTGAGGTGTTCTGGGCACGTCTAACTGGGAGGAGGCCCAGGGGAAGGCCTAGGACATGCTGGAGAGACTGTGTCTCTCGGCTGGCCTGGGAATGCCTTGGGATTCCCCCGGAAGAGCTAGAAGAAGTGGCCGGGGAGAGGGAAGTCTGGGCATCTCTGCTCAAGCTGCTGCACCCGCGACCTGACCTCGGATAAGCGGAAGAGAATGGATGGATGGATGGACAAAGTAAAATTTGTAAAACTGTTTAATGCAATTTATGGTTGTAGGAGGGAGCTAAAATATTCCAGCTACAATGGGCACAAAGCAGAAAACCAAAGGATACTTAAGTAAATTTCTCATTCTCTCACATATTATTATGCTGCGAACTAAGCAATGCTAGGATAACAGGTAGCATCATTTTTAAAAAGATGTTCCCCTTCAGTGCATAATACTGTGAGGTGCACTTAGTATGTACATCATTTCCTAAACTTGTGCAGTGTGCATCAGTAAGTTTGTAGTATTTAGCTGGGATTTTCTGTTGGGTCCTTGCTAAATTTTTGGTTTCATCATTTGAGCAAGGCTACAACAAAGAATAGTAATGACAAGGGCACCTGCATTTTGTGGTGCATGTAACAGCTAAAAATTGGTCACATGAAACTCGTAGGAAACAAAACCTCCGACATTATTTTGAAGACACACATGCTGTTTTCGTCTAAGCATATATTTCAGCTGTGCAACAATTGACAAAAATGTCTTTGTTAGTGAAATTTGGACATCATAAAGTAAATGAGGATATCAAAAAACCCATAGACTATAAAGGAGAATATTCTTTGAATAATGTGCTTTGCTGTATTTGTCTTTCACGCAGAAATATTGTGTTACTGCCTGAATTTTACTGCAGATTGCTCTGCTCCTGGAATATTCAATAAGAATGCAATGATGCACTTGTATGTAGCAGAGAGAGTACTACTAGTTTGCACAATTTGCATCCTCATTTTCTGTCAGATTTCCACTAATAAAATATTAAGTGAATTTGTCTTTGATGCCTAATTTGTCCCACTAATATAGTATTTCACTCCAAATAATGAAACATTCTTATATTTTTCTGTTTAGAGTGGGAACAGTATAAGTCATAATCTGTTGAAACCTCATCTTGTACCTTTCTGGGAGGCTTCTTCAGTAATAGTAGTCAGATTACATCTTAAAACTTACCTTTTCTGTATTTTAGGTCTGTTAGTCCTGTATTTAACTCTGTTAAAGCTGACTTTTGTGCATCTGTGTGTGTTCAGTTTACCTAACTGTTAATTGATACAGTCAGTATTTTCTATCCTCACTTAATTCCAGGACATTTACAGGCTCTACACTAAATATCAGTGTTGCTGTTTTATTAGCAGGGATTTTTGAAGTATTCTTATGTGCTTTGCAAGGTGCCCTACAAAGCTTACTGCTTTCATGTTTTCTATTGATTTGTCCTCTGCTTGCATAATAAATAGAATTACTGCCATTTTTCACCAGTCACACTTAATGTTTGACTCTTTTTTACATTTAAAACTCTTAAAAACAAATTAAGTAGTAGACTCTTTATGATGTAGTATAACAAATACAATTCATTGATATAGTGCTGCAAATTATTTAAAATTTTAAGATTTACAATTAAACTGTCAACGGATTTCAAGATCTGTCATGTCTTATTGAAGAGGAACTGTTTGCCCTGTGGTAGATTAACATCTTTAACATTAAATGTGCATATTGTTTTGATTTTTTGTGGCCCTATGCAGTTGATTTTTTTTTATTCTGGGTAATATTATGAGAATGCAATGAATCAGTAATAATCCAGAAGCCTAATAATGATACAATAAAATAAGGCTAGACTAGAGTCAGACTCTTACACTAAAGGGTGTATCTTTGGAGAAAAACCAGAGTTTCAGTGAACAGTAGACATTACAGTATATACACAAAAAAAAGATTTCCAAAAATTGAAAGAATATCATTGAAATGTGCGCATTGCATTGTTTCTACAAAGTTTCCTTTGTGCTGCTGTAGACATATATACTGGAACAGAAAGCTAATAGACAAAGCAAGGCCCACAAGGTTGTTGCTTTTAAAGAGTAATAATGACAGTCTTAAACACTGGCCTTCTTCGTTGTTACTGGAATTTGTAAATATCTTTGCTGCAGAGGCTTAGTATTTTTAAAGAGCCACACAAATGTGTTCTACTTTTCTTAAGCAAGCAAGTTAGGCTTTGCAATATGATTTTTTGTCCTCCTCTTGATCTGAGCAGTCAACATTTACTGCAGTCTTTTAAAAACTTTTACCACATGATTAGTATTGGGCTCTGCTAAAGTGTAATCCTTCTGTTTCATTTTTAATTGTTATGACCAGGGCAGCATGGTAGTGCATGGGTTTACTTTTTGCTTCGTGGATTTGGCATCATCTATTTGAATTCCAGGTCCGATCTTTGTCCATATAGATTGTGAGTTTTGTTCCACATCACCAAAGGCATGTGTATTAGTTTAATTGACTATTCTAAATTGGCCTAGTGTGGGTGATGTGAATGTATGTATCCAGCAGTGAAGCTGCACCCTGTCCAGGGTACATTCTTGTCCTACACCCTGTGCTACCAAGACCATGATGTAGTTTAGTTGCAGATCTGCCACAACTGCATTTAGAAGATTTAAAAGGCTACAGCATGTGTTAAAATTCATTGTAGAAGGACACAAGGCATTTCCTTGCAGACATCAACAAAACAAAAGAAAGGCTAACCAAAACGTATTGCATCTTTTTCCCAAACTGAGTAGTGGAACCGTGAAGGAGATATAAGAATGGTATGGAGATATGATGGTCTGGAGAAATTAGACATTTTAAAATTCATAAAGGTTCTGAAGACCATTTCTGAAAAATTAATAAAGCAGTTGATGTTGAATTGCAGACATTTCTTTAACATTAAGCATAGCTATAAAGGCACATTTGCATTCAGGTGATGAGCTGATCAATGAGCAAGGCCCTTAACCTGCAATTGCTGAGCGCTTTGAGTAGTGAGAAAAGCACAATATAAATGCAAAGAATTATTATTATTGTTATTATTATGACAGTGTTAACAGAAGATATTTCCAGTTTTATAGATGTCTTCTCATTAAAATAAAGTCCTAACAAATTATATATTCTACAAATTTATATCATTATTTATAGGAAATTGCATCCTGAATGCTGTTTTAAATTAATACTTAATTCAAAGTTTCCTTTATATTTTCTCTGTTCTCTGAAATTTTTGTGAGGAATAGGACAAAACAAATTCAGCTTGAAGATAATGTGTTGTCTGTCTCATGTATTTTTAAAAGTTTCGCAATTCTTGAATAACAGAGATAAACATTTGAATATTTATTAGGTCAAATATAATCCTTTCCTGAGTGTGTGTGTGTGTGTGTGTGTGTGTGTGTGTGTGTGTGTGTGTGTGTGTGTGTGTGTGTGTGTGTGTTTGAGGCTATTTCCATGCTGAAAAGGAAAGAAGGTTAAAGGCACATTTTGATTGTACAGATGCTGGCTGACACAGCCCTATACTAAATTTTTACTTATTTGTTTATTTTTTATTTATTTATTGTTTACATCAATGTTAAGTTTCTTATGTTTAACTTGGACATGTTGCATTGTGAATTTAAAGAATTAAAAACACAACAGTGGTAGATTGGAGCCCTGTCATACCTCGTGCCTGTTGCTGCATAGATAGCCCCCCCACCTCCTACAACACTGAACTGAATTATGTGGGTTTTAGAGTGTGACAGTACAGAACATTTTGAATAATAAATGTCCCAAGCTAAGCTTTTTATTGATATATTAACATGCTTTTTCTTTTGAAATGTACAGTATATAAAAAAATTGAGTTTTTTCCCTACTTAACAATTAAGTCCTTAGTTACCAATTCTGTAAACCTTGACCTTCAAAGCAGTTAGCATATTGTATAATACACAAATAACTCTATGCACTTTCCAGTTTCCTTTGTCCAATTACATCACATTCTGTACTGTAGCATGAGAGAAGCTGACCTCGAAGCCCAGCGGTAAGAGGGTGATAGTTGTGTCTGATATGGAAACCTATGATCAAGAGCTAAGAATATTTTTTTTAACTTGAGAGCTAAAGCATTACTGTATTTATGCTTTACCCAGGTGTATAGCAGTTTATATTAGGCTGTACCCTCTAAAACTGTAAATATACTATTTTGTATTACGTTCCAAGCTTTTAATTCTTTTGTCATTTAACCCATTTATGATGTAATGGCATTAAGGAGCAATACTGAATTAATTACTTAAAGCACATTTTTGAAATACTATAAGTAATGATAAAATGTATTTGTAAAAATAACTAAAATGTCACATACACGAAAGTGTAGTATACATTCTAGTTTGTTCAAAATTGTTTTGTTCTCTTCCTTAACCCCAGTTTGCTGCTCTTATCAGTGTTCCCATTTGCTTCCTTACAAACATCCTGGCTGTCTGGACAGGTGCAGATCTTGCTTGTTCTACTTTTGGCTGTGGATTGAAGTTAACTGCAAACAATGGCATACTGTTCTTGACTTTCTTCGTAATCAACTACATTGAAATGTCATATTTTTGTGTAGTACGATTCCACTTCCTTTACTGCATTCTGGGGACATACTGTCCTCATTTCCTCCTGCAGCCTCACAACATTTAAGAACATGAAATTCCTTTCAACAGAAATGACTCAGCTTCAGAATCTGTATTTCAATCACAATCATAATAAACAAAACCTTAAGTGGGGGGATTTTTGAATGGGTAATTTGTTCTAGAACGTTTTAAAGACATGTTTACCAACACATTCAGTTAGCAGGGAAATTGCTGTTGTATAAGGTTAATCTGTTAGCCCATAAAGCTAAAACTTTTAGTTCTTTGTTTGAATAGGTTCACAGGAGTCAGATAGCTCCCAATCTGCCAAGAAAGATATGCTTGCAGCTCTAAAATCCAGACATGAAGCTCTGGAAGAGACACTGCGCCAGCGCATAGAAGAACTGAAGAAACTATGTATACGAGAAGCGGTAAGAGACAAAGTGGGGCCAAAAATTGAAATATGCCTTTTGGTTCAGTTGTTTTAAAAGTGCTTGCATTTTATTGAAATCTTTATGTGTTCATATTAAATTTGTAAAGTCAATAATCAATTAATTGCATTATCCATCTATCCATTTTCAAAACAAGAGGTATACTGGAAGCTAGAACCAAAAGAGAAATATATTCAGCAGTTAAAATAAGGAAGAATATGATTCAGTTTGGTTGGTAACCATTATTCACACTTTGTACACTCTCGGATATTCAGAAATATACTTTTTTGGGATTCTGAGAATTGTTGTTACGTCCTTTGAACATCTTTAACGTACATTTCAAAGTCCTTGTTTTTTTTAATGTACTGTATTGCCATTTTTGTGTAACAGATAATCTTCTTGTGAAATTCTTTTAAGTTATGCCTTAACAAATAAATTTTACTGGACATGGCAACTGTGAAATATTACATAAAGATGGTAAAGTAAATGTGTACAGTCTTCAGGTGTTTTAATCATCTAGTAAATAACCTTAAGGGGTCCAAATGGGAGTATTCATGCAAATAGGAGGATTCTATGTAAAATTCACAAAAATACCTTAAATTTGAAGTAAGGAATGCATAGCCAGGCACCTTCTGTAATAATGCTACATTAGGTATTGCTACATTTTTCACAAATATACTAATATTTTTGTATATGTATAGAATGTCTCTTCAGGCATTGTGTAGCTTTCAAGCATTTGAAATCTTAAATCATTTTTTTTCTTAATGTGAGTTAAATGTGACATTTTGTTTTGGCAGGAATTAACAGGAAGATTGCCAAAGGAATATCCTTTGGACCCTGGTGAGCAACTCCCTATAGTGAGGCGAAAAATTGGCACTGCCTTTAAACTGGATGAGCAGAAAATCTTGCCCAAAGGAGAGGTGAGGCAGTTGTTTAAAAATGGCTTGTCTTTGTAGCACTTGAGATGGTTGGCAGTGGGCTAAAGCTATGTAAATTGAAGGTTTTTATGCACCAAGCAGGGGGCCTGAAGCAGGCCGTGAAGTCATAACATTGACATACTATAGAAATTTTATTCAGACAGCGACCAGGCTGACATTTTAGCCCAAGACTCTGGAATTGCATGAAAGAGAAGAACTGGTCACCTAACCATTATGCAACCCATTTTCCTTTCAGTCACATACACAATGTAAGCATCCATTTGAAGTAAGCAGCTAGAATGCTTGCTATAACTGAAGAGTTAACACTTGGCTTTGGAAAATATTTTATATTCTTTAAAGTGCTTAAGTAGTAATATGAGGCCTTGTTTTCTTTCACTTTTGTGCATTTCCAAGTATGAATTTTCCTTCTCCTGTAGCCAGAGTATGTATAAAGACTGGGAATGTCTGCCCAGTTTCAGTCACTGGAAATATCTGGGCAGAGGTACAGAAGCCGCTGGCCCAAAGTACCTGAGCTTTGTTCATATTATTTGCTGAGTAAGTGGCCTCCATTTCTCTCACTCTCCACCCAGATAACTTGTCATCATAAAAAAATGAGACTGAATAACTTTCACTTATGTAAAGTGGTATAAATAAATGAGCAAAGATTGTCTTAATCTACTGATCAGCTACCCTACATTTTCATACTAGAGCAGAATTGTTTCTTTGCTTTTAAGAAATATGTGACAGTGTTTCTTTGCATTTTTGTGGGTTTTTTATGCAGTAATTGTATAAAAGTAGTTTCATTATAAGAAAAATGATAAAAGAACAACAGAATCACATTTTCTACTTTTATACAGTAAGATTATTATTCATTTCAAATGTTCATTTAGTCATTCCCTACCATTCTTGTACTTACAGTCTGGATATATGGCCACAAATTATATTGCTGTCTAACTGTTCTTCAGTAAATCCAGCAGTCTTCCAGAAAAGAAGTACTGTGTGTTTTGCCTCATTTTGGCCTTTATGGTATTTTTTTATACTGTAAGATTATTATTTATTTCAAATGTTCATTTAGTCATTCCCTACCATTCTTGTACTTACAGTCTGGATATATGGCCACAAATTATATTGCTGTCTAACTGTTCTTCAGTAAATCCAGCAGTCTTCCAGAAAAGAAGTATTGTGTGTTTTGCCTCATTTTGGCCTTTATGGTATTTTGCAATGGAATTTTCTGGCATACCTCCACTCTTTTCTATGCGTTTGGTTACAGCTTACATTTAAATAATAAAAAGTAAAATATGAAAATAAAATGCTAATTTATTGTAATTCCCCTTAAAGACTTCTCATGTAACTATAGCAACATTTTTGTTTGATTTTGGAAAACAATGTGCTTAAGAATATTAGCATAGTTATATTTAAAAATTTATCTAAATTTAATTTGGGTAGTTTTGTTCTTTATGAGATCCATATGATCTATGCAGCTGTATTAAGCAGATTTAATTATGTAATAATCTTACTTGAAAATATTCACAAAACCTGTTTGCTGACTGTATCTATCATTCTTTTATCATTTTGTTTTCAGAATTAATTGTCTTTGTAGACAGAAGCAAGTGAGACAAATGTAATTTAGGTTTTTACCCTAAAGAAATATTTTCTCTTTCTCTCAAAATGGCAGGAGGCAGAGCTGGAGCGTCTAGAAAGGGAGTTTGCCATTCAGTCTCAGATCACAGAGGCAGCTCGAAGACTTGCTAGCGATCCTGGTGTTAGCAAAAAGTTGAAGAAACAACGGAAGACCTCTTATCTGAATGCACTGAAGAAGCTTCAGGACATAGAGAATGCGATTAATGAATGTCGTATTAAATCTGGGAAAAAGCCCACTCAGCGGGCATCTCTTATTATAGAAGGTGTGTGAAGGGACTTCACTTAATGATGATGCTGCTGCTGATGATAAATTTACTTGCATGTCTTCTAAGAACTTTGTGAAATTTTAACCACTTCACTTCCAGTAGGGCAGCCATATTTCTCTGCATAATAACAGCATCAGCCTGATCAGTGACACTGTTGTGCTGACAGCATTCATTTGCATGAACTGCAAGCTCCATTTTCCTGCACTAAAACAGATAAAGAAAGTACTGCCTAAGAATAGCCCACTTGCTATAAGTTATCATTTTTTTCAATAAATTTTGACAAATAAGCACATCTTGGTCAATTTTCTTTTTTCTATAATAGTGCTAAGTTTCAATTAAACCAGGCAAAGTGTTGAAATTTTGAGACATTCATTTTTTTATTTGCTTTGGGATGTTTACACCTAAATATTGATTTATTGAAATGTTCTTTCTTAGCAGATGCTTACCCCTCTAAGGTACCATTCTACCAAATTTCAGCATTTTAGGTAAACAGGAAATAGTACAGTGGAACCTCGGTTCACGACCATAATTCGTTCCAAAACTCTGGTCGTAACCCAATTTGGTCGTGAACCGAAGTAATTTCCCTCATAGGATTGTATGTAAATACAATTAATCCATTCCAGACCATATGAACTATATGTAAATATGTATTTTTTTAAGTTTTTAAGCACAAATATAGTTAATTAAACCATAGAATGCACAGCGTAATAGTAAACTAAATGTAAAAACATTGAATAACACTGACGCTGCCTCTGTGTGTGTGTGTGTGTGTCTCTCTCTCGCGCTGCCTGTGTGTGTCTCTCTCTTTTCTCGCGCTGCCTGTGTGTGTGTGTCTGTCTCTCTGTCACGCTGCCTGTGTGTGTGTCTCTCTCTCTCTCTCTGCCTGTGTGTGTGTCTCTCTCTCTCGCGCTGCCTGTGTGTGTGTGTGTCTCTCTCTCACGCTGCCTGTGTGTGTGTCTCTCTCTCACGCTGCCTGTGTGTGTGTCTCTCTCTCACGCTGCCTGTGTGTGTGTGTCTCTCTCTCTCTCGCTGCCTGTGTGTGTGTGTGTGTGTGTGTGTGTGTCTCTCTCTCACGCTGCCTGTGTGTGTGTCTCTCTCTCACGCTGCCTGTGTGTGTGTCTCTCTCTCACGCTGCCTGTGTGTGTGTGTCTCTCTCTCTCGCTGCCTGTGTGTGTGTCTCTCTCGCGCTGCCTGTGTGTGTGTCTCTCTCGCGCTGCCTGTGTGTGTCTCTCTCTCTCGCGCTGCCTGTGTGTGTGTCTCTCTCTCTCGCTCCCTGTGTGTGTCTCTCTCTCTCTCGCGCGCGCTGCCTGTGTGTGTGTGTGTGTCTCTCTCGCGCTGCCTGTGTGTGTGTGTGTCTCTCTCTCGCGCTGCCTGTGTGTGTGTGTCTCTCTCTCGCGCTGCCTGTGTGTGTGTGTCTCTCTCTCGCGCTGCCTGTGTGTGTGTGTCTCTCTCTCGCGCTGCCTGTGTGTGTGTGTGTCTCTCTCTCACGCTGCCTGTGTGTGTGTCTCTCTCGCGCTGCCTGTGTGTGTGTGTGTCTCTCTCTCTCTCGCGCTGCCTGTGTGTGTGTCTCTCTCTCGCGCTGCCTGTGTGTGTGTGTCTCTCTCTCTCGCGCGCTGCCTGTGTGTGTGTGTGTGTGTCTCTCTCTCGCGCTGCCTGTGTGTGTGTGTCTCTCTCTCGCGCGCCCCATTGTGTGTGTGTGTCTCTCTCTCTCGTGTGTGTGTCGCGCGCTCTCGCTCTCTCTCTCTCTCTCTCTCTTGCTCGCTGCACAGGAAATGCACAGGGAGAGACTGAACACATACAAACCGAAAGGGAAACTGGCTTGTTCGTATACCGAGTGTGTGGTCGTGAACAGATGCAAAAGTTTGGCGAAATTTTTTGGTCGTAAACCAATTTGTACGTGTACCGAGACGTTCATGAACCGAGGTTCCACTGTAGTTGTTCATGAGTGAGTCAGTCAACTTTGAATTTTATATAAATAGATTAAAAATTTAGACTGACTCATGCCAACAAAGATTCAACAAATTTTCAGCCACATTATGTTAAAGAAATGACCAACCATGCTTGCATTACTAGTAAATATGAACCAAACGCATCATTTATTCATAAGAATTAGTGCAATTTTTTTTTTCCTTTTTTTCTCACAGAAGCAAACATTGGCTCTGAAGATAGTTCCTTATCCGATGCTCTTGTTCTTGAAGATGGTATGGAAATTCTTGCTTTGTGTATGATCACTATTTTCTGTGAAAAATTAAAAGAAAAAAAACATAATAATAGAGACAGATGTTTTTAATTTGTGATTGTTTGTATTTGACAGATGATTCTCAGGTGACCAACACCTTTTCTCCAACTGCATCTCCGCACAAAGGCCTGCCTCCCCGTCCCCCTTCTCATAGCCGGCCAGCACCTCCGCAGTCTCTTGAGGGGCTGAGGCACTTGCACTACCAGCGTAGCGATTATGACAAATCTCCTATCAAGCCCAAAATGTGGAGCGAGTCATCTTTAGATGAGCCATACGAGAAAGTCAAGAAGCGTTCTTCTCACAGTCATTCTAGGTAAATTTTGTTTGTTACTGGCCTTCAAGTTATATTAAGAGTCAAAAAAGTTAAAACCTAAAAAGCAAAAAAAAAAAAAATGATGGGCTTAAACTCATTCATATATGATTGTAATGTATTCTTTCTTTTAATTAATGCTAACTTAAGATGTGTATTCAGAAGGTATTGTTTTGCATTTGCTGAAACAACTATTTTACTGATAATGTTACTGTGCAGTATCATAGTAAATGTTGTTTGTTGGTTCTGTGGTGTCACTGTAGAATACTCTTTCAACCAGCAAGCCCGCAATTCTCGAAAGAATCGCAAATCCAAGAATGGCAATCACTTTCTGTTCCACGCAGTCTCTTTTTTGTTATTCTATGGCTGTGTCGTCAGCGAGAAGTCGTTTGCTGACGGCGGCAGATTCGCGTGCTGAAGTGACCATGGCGGCGGATCCGGGCATGGAGGGCTACATTACTAAACGAACGTGGTATATGCAGTGGTGTGGGTGGTCGCGTTCAGGCGGCTGTACAACCTGGCGTGCACGCTTTACCTCAGGTTTAGTTCACAGGTCGTAGCCATGGTAAAGTGTTGTTATCCATATGGGCTCGTTTACAGGTCGTAGCCATATGGGCTCGTGTTTGTATTACTAATCGTTGAGCTTCTTCCATTTGGAGCCGTGACTCCTTTGCCTCTGCTGTGTCAGAAGCGCGTTGTGGGCGCGTTCGTTCATTGTGTTTATCCATACGGGCTCATTTTGTATTTCCGTTAGTTGAGCTCTTTCCTTGTGGAGCTGTGACGTCTTTGCTTCTGGTGTGTCTGAAGCGCATCGTAGGAGCCTCCGTGTATTGTTTTTATCCATGCGGTCTCGTCTTTGTTGTTCTGTGGCTGTGTCGTTAGGTAGAAATCGTTTACTGTTAGGAAGCATACTCCAACTTACACACACTGACTGCTGGCACACTCCAACTTACACACACTGACTGCTGGCACAGTGGATTAGAGCAGCTGTAGTTTACAGGTTGTGGTGTTTGGGTGCCACGCACTGACTCTGGGAACTACGGGCTCAGTTTTGTATTACAAATCGAAGCGCGTTGCAGGCGCCTTCGTTCATTGTTTTTATCCATACGGGCTCGGTTTTGTATTTCTAATCATTGAGCTCTTTGTTTTTGGAGCTGTGACTCCTTTGCCTGTGCTGTTTCAGAGGCGCGTTGTAGGCGCCTTCGTTCATTGTTTTTATCCATATGGGCTCGTTTCTGAAGTGCATTGTAGGAGCCTCAGTTTATTGTTTTTATCCATGCGGTCTCGTTTTTGTTTCTCTGTGTCATTAGGTACAACTCTTACTTTTAATACTGAATTTCCGTTATGTGATTAAAATATGCCACACAGACCGCTGGCACAGTGAATTAGAGCAGGTTTAGTTCACAGGTTGTGTTGTTTGGGCGCCACCTACTGACTCTGGGAAGCCGCTGGGTTTGACTCTGAGGCGCAGTGCGCATGCGGTGCGTCCGCCATCCATGCATAAATTAAACTGTTGTTTAGTAATATAGATATGCTGAATGAATATGGTTGAAAAAGACTATGGAAATTTTATCTGAGGCCAAACAGTAGCACTTGCAAAACAAGGAATAAATAGATGTTAGGTCCTCAGTTTTAGCGTGTGATTTTTATTGAAATACCATAGTTATAATAAAGTTCAAGCAAAAATTATTGGTCAGAAAAAGGACATTTTTTTTTTTTTGCTCTGGAGTAACTGAGTAAAGTCATGCATGAATCTTTCAGCAATCACAAGCGCTTTCCTAGTTCAGGAAGCTGTGCAGAAGCTGGAGTGAGCAATTCCTTACAGAATAGCCCAATCAGAAGCCTCCAACACTGGAACTCCCAGTCAAGTATGCCGTCAACGCCAGATCTACGGGTACGCAGTCCGCATTACATCCATTCCACTAGGTAAGTGAACTATTTGGTTTGTCTTGGAAAAAAGAGGGTGTTAAAATAGTTTATAATTAAATTCATGACACTGAAAAAAGAATTGGACTGAATTACTTTCAGAATTGTATGCTAGCATTATGCATGTACAGTTGGGTGACCAAATGGTTGTATATAATCAATGAGAGGTGCTCAGCTGGTTTCACTTTCTACAAATAAAAATAGCAGTGTAGCCCTTGGGAAGCTGCTACCATGTAAACATTTTCATCCTGGCAGATAAAAACCAGAAAAAAAGAACCACACTTAAAATCGATACATATCCTTTCATGATGTTAAGTTATAACTTGCAGTCTTTCTGAAAAAAACCTTTCCTTTATGAGCTATGATTTCATTTTGATACTGTTCCTTGGTCCTTGGATCTTATATAAATTTAGCCAGGAGTTTACATGCATAGCCAGTGCGAGCCATGTGATACTGTTTCCTTGGTTGCTTTGTTCTGATACATTTACTTATGGGAAATGAAACCACTCTATATTTAGATCAAGATTTAGTGGACGTAATTCTGACATTCTGTTGGACTGTGACTGCTACAGCTTGCTGTGAATGGATACCGTATTGCTATGGGAAGATTCCTGGACTGAAAAAAATTCTACTTTTTTTTTTTTTTAAGCATCCACATTTTAATGTTCTGAATGATAGTAGAATAATTAATTGTCAATGTGGTCAAAAAAACATTTAAACATTAGGGAATTTAGCGCTGTCAAAAGAACAAAAAGTAATTAGACATACTCAATTATCACAACATTAAAAATCCTTAGCCGTTGGCTTCAAGTGATATGTCTCTCAAAGATTTCTGATTCAGTAAAGACAATGAAGATAGCTAGGGTTTGATGCATAACTCATCTCTGGAAAGGGGTAAACTAAGCTGTTCTTTAAAGTGAATGATAACATTGACAAGTCACAGGAAATGTGTTAAGTTGCTTTGATTATAGTTCATATGTTATACTAATGAGTGATAATGCCAGTGCCGGGTATATGGTCATAGCAGGAAAGACCTCTTTTGCAAAAAAAAGAAGAAAAAAAAAAAGAAATTTTGTCTGTGAACAGCTAAATTATTTATGTTTTACATGGGAGAGCTCTACAATTTTTTTTCATTTTCTATTGTTTTGGGTGCATGAAATATAAACATTTTTTTAACTCTTCTTACAGATCAGTAGATATCAGCCCAACTCGACTGCACAGTTTAGCACAGCACTTTAGACATAGAAGTTCCAGCTTGGAATCACAAGGCAAACTTCTGGGTTCTGAGAACGACACAGGGAGCCCTGATTTCTATACACCCAGAGCACGCAGCAGCAATGGTTCTGACCCACTAGATGACTGTTCTTCTTGCACCAGCCACTCAAGCTCGGAGCATTATTACCCAGCCCAGGGAAGCCACAATTATTCCACTCTTGCTGAGGACTCCCCATCCAAAGCTAGGCAGAGACAAAGACAGCGACACAAATCAGCAGGGAACCTTGGATCCTCAAATTCTGGTAGCATGCCCAATTTGGCTGCAAAAAATGGTGGAACACAGCATGGAGTTTACATGCATAGCCAGAGCCAGCCATCCTCGCAGTACCGGATCAAGGAGTACCCTTTATACATAGAAGGAAGCCCAACACCACTGGTGGTGCGCAGTCTGGAGAATGACCAAGAGGGACACTACAGTGTAAAAGCACAGTTTAAAACTTCAAACTCTTATACTGCTGGTGGGATGTACAAGGACAGCTGGCAAGGGGAGGATGGAGAAGGAAGTGGTCGATTAACTCCCTCACGCTCCCAGATTGTAAGGACTCCCTCACTGGGAAGGGAGGGCAGTAATAGGACTGCTGTGTCTGATGAGCTTAGGTGCTGGTACCAGCGCTCGTCAGCATCCCTTAAAGAGCACAACAGACTGTCTCACACAAGTTCAAATTCTTCAGATAGCAGCTCCCAATATAGCACACTACAGGGCTCATATGTGGCACAGAGCCGGGGATCCAGGATACCACCCTTCTCCAGTACTTCAGCAGGTGGGTATAGTTGAGCCCTCATTCATGCTGTGCTGCTCCGTTTCTCTGCTCTTTTACATATAGTGATAGCATTCATGATGAACAGTTTGCAAAAGGATTTATGTGGAGCTTTATAATTAACTAATATGCAATGTTCTTTGTTTAAAACACTTAATTTACTGCTGGGTTTAAATCACAAAAACCATAAATAATGATCAATTTTAAAAACTTACTTTTTATGGAAAAATCTATATAATCCTATTAAAATGTGATACAGTATTGTGTCTGAATTTTACATTTGTTCAGAGCTAGCCATATTTAATTGAACTCTTGTGTATTTGCTCAGGCACAACAGTTCATTCTGGTTTTCTATTTACAAATTTATCACACAAGTTAAAGATATAGTCTTTCACCTCAGCACTCCCATCATGTGGGATGTACAATGTAATCCTTTATTTTCACTAATTTGACTTGTAACTCCCTGAACTTCCTGAGGTTTGATGTCAAAGATGGTATGTGGAAGACTAGATAGGTGTTAGCATAATATGCTTTATGTTTCTCATGATCACATTGCTCACTCCTTTTGCTTGAGCATGCAGCCTTCTGGTTTTTAATACTCTTCTTTTAGGGAGTAGGTGTCACTGCATTAAAATAGACAATTGATGTGCCATGTACTTGACTAGATACATTTTTGATCCTTTGTGTCTGTATACCCTGTAGCTGCCTCCCCTCGCAGTCAGAGGAGCATGACACCATCTAGTGAACTTGTAGCATCACCTCCCAGCAGTCCACAACATCTCTTAAGTTGGCAGAGTGGGTAAGTCATCATATATTCCCTACAAAAGAACAAGAAACAATTTTTTAATGTGTTATACAGATTACAGATTTAGTGCCAGCTGTTTTATTCTACACTACTGGTCAAAAGTTTTAGAACACCTCAGTTTTTCTTCAGATTTAACCAGTTGAAATGCATGAATGACCTAAAATGGTGAAAGGTAAGCAGTAAACTCCCAGAGGTTTAATTTAAAGTTTAGATTAGTAAAAAGTGGAAAAGAAGGAAATTCAAGAAAATTATAAATGGACTGTCTTCAGGGAACAACTAAGAAATTCAAGAAAATTATAAATGGACTGTCTTCAGGGAACAACTAATATAGTATATCTATACTTTGTTGCAAATAGAAACCTTGACAGTTACTTCAAATCAAGTATTTGATTACCTAAAGGCTGTGAATAAAGTACAATATACTAAATTTAGTTGTATTTTAAAAGTGGTTTCACTAGAGATAGACTTTGAAGAATGGAAACTGGTATAACCTGTGCAATGGTGAAAACTGGTTAACTCTAGCCTGTCTGTCTTTTATGTTACCACAGAAAGGGTAGACTTTTGGTAACCATTATGACACCTGAGTTACATTGGTTGATATTTTCAGTTCCATTCATTGCTTATGTAATAGATTTTGATCAATAAGCACAGAACACACACTGAAACATAATACAGATAAAACAGAAAATCCTCTTGCAGTACAATTCTAGAAATGCATATACAGTGGAACTTCTGTTCACGACCATAATTCGTTCCAAAACTCTGGTCGTAAACCGATTTGGTTGTGAACCGAAGCAATTTCCCCCATAGGATTGTATGTAAATACAATTAATTCATTCCAGACCATATGAACTGTATGTAAATATATATATTTTTTTTAAGTTTTTAAGCACAAATATAATTAATTATACCATAGAATGTACAGCGTAACAGTAAACTAAATGTAAAAACATTGAATAACACTGAGAAAACCTTGAACAACAGAGAAAACTAACACTGCAATAGTTCGCGCTATAGTGCTAGGAACCACTGGCTAAAAACACTTTTTTTTTTTTTTTTTAATGAGTTTTAAGCACAAGGAAAAAAATGAACATTTGAAAAAATCCATAGTTTAATAAACCATTGCAACAATGCACGCTACGAACCGATCGCTGTAAACAGAAGTGAAAACAAAATCAAGCCCAGTGCATTCTTTAACTGCCTTCCTACCTTATGGGTCCAGCTCTCTCTCTCGCTGCCTGCGTGTGTGCGTCTGTCTCTGTCGTGCTGCCTGTTTGTGTTCGCTCTCCCTCTCTCGCGCTGCCTGTGTGTGTGTGTGTCTCTCTCGTGTGTGTGTCATGCTCTCTCTCTTGCTCACTGCACAGGAAATGCACAGGGAGAGACTGAACATGTACAAATCGAAAGGGAAACTGGCTTGTTCGTATACTGAGTGTGTGGTCGTGAACTGAGGCAAAAGTTTGGTGAACTTTTTGGTCATAAACCGATTTGTACATGTACCGAGACGTTCGTGAACCGAGGTTCCACTGTACATCGTAAGAAGCGGATCCACTGTGTTGGTGCTGACCCACTATGACCATTAGTTGTCTCTCTATACCTTTTTGAGAAATTAGACAGTGAAATAGCTATGGTTGTTAAATGTAATCAGAATTCAATTGAAAATTACAAATATCTCCAGTCAAAATCAGTGTGTAAAACTATATGGAATAAGTCAGGTTTTTTTTAGTGGGGGTTCATACATCATTTCCAGGAGCAGACCATGGTTGTATTTTCAGTTTGAAATCAGTTTTCAGTGAAACAGTGGGAAAGGGTAGACTTTTCAAATGTAGACTCATTCATGTAAGTTCTGTTTCTCCTAGAACATGTGGCCAACATTTGGCTGTCAAAGGCTAGAAGGTTGATAAACTGTAAAAATTGCATGCAGAGAAATAAACATTTCAAGCAGCAAGTCTTATTCTGCTTATGACATTGTGGGGATCAGTGCGTATTTGACATGTAAATTGTGGTGGGGCCACATGAACCTGGGAGAAAGATGCTGTCAGATGGAGCAGAGCCATCCTGAAAAGTCATAAAGAGTTCGGGAGTTTGTTTGTGTGTGTATGTATGTATGTAAGAGAGACTGAGTGAAAAAGAAAGGCCGAGAGAGATGATAAATGCTCTTGAAGAGCAAAATGTACAAGACTTGTTCCTCTGCTTAAATACATTAGCCTGAATATGTGGCATGTGGCAGGTTTAATAAGAATTCTAGCTTGAATCGGCACACTGAGTTGGGGAAGGTGAGTGCAAGTAATGTTGCCTCAGACTCCAAGTAAGTGGTGAGAGTTGGTGCCAGCCATCAGTATGCACAACCAGGGGACTGGGCAGAATAAAGATCTTTAGAGCTGCATTGAAGGAACCATGGAACGTTGGCGCAACGGTATTAGAGAGCAGCCAAAGCAAGGAGATAGTCTCTAGTAAACCTCATGTGCAGAAGATGCTGCATTTCAAAATGTATTAGGCTACCAGCCCCATTGATGATAAAATGTCAACTGAATGTTATTTAAAAAATCACGCAAAACAAAGATCTATCAAACTGTTGTCATCTAGTACAATCAACCAAGAGTAATAGTAAAAGATGTCTCAACCTCAAATTAATATGAACATTCATAGGATTCCAGGTTTTGTTCAGTGGGCAAAGTGCTACATTATATGGTGCATAGTGATAATGGTGATGACTACTCCAAAATAATAAGATATACAGGTTCACACAACATTTAAATTGCATCACAAAAAATGAACAATTGGATTACTTAAAAGAACTATAGCCATCAAACTTCAAAACAGAACTGAAACATTCAGGCTGCACATGCGAATATGTGAGCAAAAGGTATGACTTGAACATTGCCGGCCTAATCAAGCAACCCAGAGACAGGCTAGTAGTAACTGGCATAAATAAAAGTTCATATACTCAAAACAGAAGTATTTTTCTAGATGAAAAATTGCATTGATTTTGTCATGGAAAATAGGAATCATTTGATTTTTGCATCTAAGTTAAGTTTGCTATAAACATTTTGACAGTCCTTTAAATTATTGAAGCATGTTTACTCATTTAATTTTTGCATAACAGTGCCATCTGTTGGGAGAAAAACACATTATGCTCTGTTACTGGTCTGGGTGGTGCCAGAGTGTAGTACATGTAATGTCATTGCCATTCTCCCTTTCATATAAACTGAGACCTTCTAAGTCTCTGTCTTTGTCTTAATATAGAGTATATTTATGTATTGGGATCCAAACATTGTTCAGTCTTTACAAAGATGTAATATAATATACTGCAAAAGTAGAACTGTAGCTGTCTCATTCTTAAATGTTACATATTTATGGAAAAGTACATGTCTCCTGATTTTCAAATTTAATTCACAAAATACATTATTTTCAAATGAAACATTCAGATATCAATTTTTGTTTCAAGGGGAATCACTAATTAACATTATTACTATATGAAAATGAATATTTAAATAAAGACTTTTTCGAACAGAGAAAATGACATTCAATTGTAAAACATTGGTTTCTTATTTTTCGTTGCGCTGATTCTGGCATTGTTCCTTTTCCAGACACCCTATGCAATGCTGACAAATATTGTAAATCTGTTTTTGCACATCACTTCCACAGTCAACTTTTTCATAATTTGGATTGTTAAGCTTGTATCTTCTTGAATAAAATGGGCAGCCTTCTACTTCTTAGACAAACCTTTTCTTGTCCCAGTTTGGGACAGATTTATTCATGTCACTGCTCTGCTTTTTGACCAAAGGCTGTACTATAAACAGATTGTTAAGAATAATTTCCCAGCAGTATAAAAGTATCATTTTGTTTCTGATCCTGTTCCGGTTCATTCTTAAACCTTTTTTGTAGCAAACAAAAGCTGATTTCCTTTCTCATTAGTGACAGTGAATAATAACGGCAGTGTTCCTGATTTTCCTATTACTCTAACATCTTTAAAATCACCTTTATAAAGCGCATTTCCTCTGTGAGCAGTGTACATTTTGCCACCCCAGCCAACATGCAATGTCACACACAGTCTATGCTTTAGTTGTTTGCTGGCTTGACATATGATGCCTTAACAGAGATGTAATGACAAAAAAAAGATTTAGGTTACCTGTATTAAATTTTTGCTAAAACTATAAAGGGGGTAAATGGACTCTGTTTAGTTTTATTCTGCATGTTATTCCTGTTCCTGACTTCAGCTCTCAACTTGCACCTCATGCTGCGAACTTATTAAATCAGGTCTACACATTCTGTCTACCTTCCACCAGCCATGTATATTGTTGAAACTAAATGAAATGTTCTTACTTCTACTAAATAGTAGTAATTAAATGGAAGAATGTTATTATAGTAGCCTCCTTAGAAATGCTTACCACTAGGAAAACAAGTCAAACACTTTAATTTTTTTCCAGCAGTAAAAAATGTTATTACATGTAACAGAAACATGCTGTACTGATGTAGATTTAGTACACGTCCTTTGTGTGATATGTTTTGAAACGGTCACCAAGCTACAGCCCAATGTTGCAGTTGTGGCAGCAGAAGCATGTTTCTTTTTGCACTTTTCACAGAGTACTTTTACGGTTGTTTGCACATGAGGGTGTAGAAAGTTAGATCCTGAACCACACAATCAATGCATCCCTTGTTGTGTGTTGTGTAGGCTACCACAGCACAAGGCTCAGTGACTTTTACATTTCCCCTGACATGAACATTGACAGTTTATTCATTTTGAATAGTGCTTAGGGGACTAATGTCTGTCTTGTCCTTCTACTTAATAGCAATCAGTTGCCCTAATTGCATCACGATCAACCTTCAGGCAACCATATTCATATCATGGCGGTTCAGTCATACAGTGCTGTATGCATTAGTTTCCCTTTCTGTGTCAACATCTGATGACCAATTCACATTGTCATCACTTTTGCTTGATCCAACTAAAGGGTCACTTTCAGTTTGTTCTAAAACTGGCTTTACATCTTCTTGTGTACAGACTATTATGTTTTGGTTGAAAGCTCCATCCCACTCAGTAATGTTTATGATTTATCCTGGAGTGGAAAAACACTTAGAAATATTGATGATTTTTTGCAGCATAGCCTGATTTTTTGCAGCATAACATTCATTCATTCACTAGGTGGCTCCAGAATACTGTCCCAAGCTATTCAGGCTTTACACTGTAAAGCAGATCATTAAATGTCTCCCCAAGTCTGACTAGAGAATAAATGTAATAACATAAAATTCCTAGCCTGGGCCACACTCCGGGTTAATACCCAGGAGGTTAGGCTAAGAGCAAGTGGCAGTGAAAAAGAGGAAACAAAATTGTGCCATGCTCAAACTCTGTCTTTACTTGAGCACCTCATCATCCAGGCCTTTACTGGGGACTCCCAACAATACAAAAGAGTCAAGCATCAGTGACTCTGACAAAAAATAACAAAGGATGGGCATCTGGTCCATAAATTTGTTAGCCATCCATTCCATTTAAAAAAATATAAATATAGTAAAAAAAATTATAATGCCATGGACAACTCCAAATAGACAAAAGATAATAGGATATGTTCAGTATGAATAATCACAAGCATTACCACAATTATTAAAATGCAATTTAAACAGTGATTTAATAAGAACTTTATTTGCTACTACATTCTTTAGCACTGATACCAATCAGGCATAGTTAACAGTAACAGGCCCATGAGTTCTGAATTTTGGACTTTACAGCTGTCACTTACAGTACTTTTATTTTTTCTTGGAATTTTAAGGCCATATTGTGATTGAGGTATACTCTCTGGAATGTAATAAATAATGTTTGTAAGATACCATTATAACCCTTTTAGCTACTTTGTATGTCTGTGTTGTTTTTTCTGCCACTTCTCTCAGACACTGAGGAATGACACCAGAAAGGAAGCCTGCATCTTACACCACTACTGGTTGCCGTTAATGGTGAAATTTGCCCATACGCATTTGGTTTTGGTTCATGGTTGCCATCAAATGATTATTAGCTGGCTGATTGTTAGTCTCTTCATATGAAGAGAAAATCAATAACGGGTTGAAGGCTATATTTGTAAATTTTTTATTTTGCAAAAGGTAGTCAATACCCAAGTAGTATATTTATTTTTGTGTATGCTGTTCTCCTTCTGGAGACCTGTAATAGTCTTTTCATTTCTTTTATAATAGCTGCACAGTTTTTGCATGTCTTGAACGCTTTTAGGATTTTCAACACTTCCAGATACTAATTCATTGTAACTAACGCCAAACTCATCAATGTCTCCCTGCAATTTATCTCTCTTGACTTTACCTTTCTTCTTACTAACACACTTCTACCTGACTATCCTTTCCACTTTTCTTGGTTTAGAGACACAACAGAAAATTCTCCTGTTGAGGATCAATCTCAATCTCCAGCTCACCAAAGTACTGATGAATAGAGGTACAGTACTCCTTGATCCTGACTCTTCTATCTTTGCATTAACTGCTGTTGCTTCTTGTGGATGTGCTTGTCAAATGTCAGTATAGTTCCATTTACTACAATATGATGTTCAAGCATTAGATGTAATCTTAAAAGAAACTCAACAATATGACTGATAATAGTGATGCAGTTTTCTATTCTGCTTTTACACTCTTATACTTGGATTGATATTTTTCATTTCTCAAAAACAGTAAATATGGGAGTAAAAAAAAAAAAAGTCACTCTATGGCAAGTGTCAATTTACTCAATCGCCTTAACCTATTACAGAGCACACGTTTTCAAACTTGTGCCCGAAGGACCCCTGTGGCTCTAGGTTGTTTTTTTCCCCCCAAGTGAAGAGCCGTATCTAGTAAAAGGCTGCTATACTTTGTAAAACAGCAGGGTGTTTTATGTTTTCTTTTTTTTTCCTCTTTCCAATTTCCTATCCAAGTGTGCAACAGAGGGTGATATATAGAATTCTTCTTGTTGAGCAAAGCTAGGCAGTTAGCTAGCAACACAGTGAAGAGTACTGCTATTCAGTTGGACTGAACTTTTATTTACATAAGGAGTTCCATAAGGAATGTCAGCCTAGGGAGGAGCAAGTGGATAAAGATCCCTAAGCCTTCAAGGGTGCCTTGCTGCAAAGTAAAAAGTAGAGGGCTAGTGGCCACGAAGACCTGACCAATTCTTGTACATGTGGAGTGCGTGGAGCCCTGTGATTTCCAGGTCCACTTATTTTCACACAGACTGTACTCCTGGTTCTGGTTATGAAATGCATGCACATAAATATTATCTGTTCAGTTACAGCTGCAGACAGTTTAAATATGCACTCTGTTGGAAATGGCCTTCAGGATTTGTTGTTGATAGTTGCACTTAGTCTGTGTTTGATGTAAACCACTAAATGACAATTAACATGTTGGTGTTCTTCTGTTCAGGTCCTACAATGAAAGCTGTTACATGGATAGTACCCGGTACTCTGAAATAGTGGATGTTCAGTGGTATGGACGAGAGAAGGCCAAGCCTGGAACACTGGTCTGAACTTATTTTCACAGCCGAGCTACTTAGCACATGTTTAATTTTTGGACTTCCTTGCTTTTTCCTTTTTGTTGCCTTATCTTCGTAGAATCTTTCCTCTATGTTCAGCTGCAAGCACTTTTATTTTAGTTCACTGAGCAATGTCATAACTTGGGACTCTGTGAAAGATATGAAGATGCCGAGCCCTGGAACCGTACAGTTTTTTTTTTTTTTCCTTTTTCTTTTTCAATGGTTGTTACAGCTGGTCTTTAGTTCTACAGATTAACCATCAACTGGACTCTGACAGGAAAGCCTTTGTAAAATTCCAGCCTTCAAGAAAATGGCAGTGGAGATCTCCAGTTTGAAAATGCGGCGAAAACCCGGAGGTAATGATGGATTTACAAAAAAAAGACCAAGCCAATCAGTCATCATCTTGGACATCAGACATTCATGTGCAATGCAATACCTGCTGCAAACCTGCCCACTTCCATTAAAACAATAGGCTGTTGGTTGCTTCAGAAGTGTTGTTTTTTTTTTGTTTTAAACCCAATTCCTGTGGGTTCATGGCCTCTGATTTTGAACTACTAGGAAATTACTTTGTTCCTCTAAGTTTTGGGGTTTTTTTAAAGAAGGAATTTCAGCTTGTTACTTGAAATATGGCAGTGGTCTTTTTCAATATGGCAGTAAGTCACTAGCTTCTGAACTAAACTACCAAAGATCAAAACAAGAACATAAAGTACTGAATTGCTTCTTACGAGACCTTCGCTTGAACGTTCAGAACACGTAGAGAGCACAGTTCGATTATCCTGCAACTCAAGGACTTGAGAAAAGGGCAACTGTCTGCAGTTTTTTGTTGATCTACCTAAAGCTTCGACAAACAGAATTTCAGTTTATTTTTGGTAATGATTTTACATTGTCTGTCACTCAGACAGGGCCAGTTTGTTCATTTCTCTGTGTGTTTTAAACTCTTTTCAGATTAAGCTACAGTATTCAGACTGCATAAAGGATAAAACAAGAATTGAAGCTTAACATTTTAATTTCAGCTTCTCTGTTTTTAGGTGCGTTTCCCTGTCTAACACATTCACAACTGACTATTGCTGATCCCTGAGCCTCTTCTACCTTGGTAGGAGTTAACAGCCGTGACGTTTATTTTAGTATGACATGGTTTTTGGCCCTTTTTTTGTTCTCTTTGATCTTTCTGCACCCGCAACAGAAGGGTTCTTTGCCCATATTGGTGCTTGTATACCCTTTGGTGCTGTAATTGCTTGCACTGTGCCATTACTGCAGCAGCAAGGTAAGCTTTTAAAACTGGAAGTGTTTGAACATATCAAGAATGAATTCCATCAGATCATCAAGGGAGTTGACAAAGCTGCTGTATTTCTTTACTGAGTTTCTTTTTACTCAGAAACTTCCAGAACAAAAGTTGGTTAGCAACAAGACAACATTAAGCATAACAAAACCTATCAAATGTTTATTTTTGTTATAGTATGTGGTACTGGTCCAGGGTGCAGTGCCATCTTTAATATTACAGACTACCAGCATACCGAAACCCTCCGTAACACCAGGTGTTTCAGATACCGGTTCCAGTAACCTTGAGTCTCAGGTGATTTCTATGAAGACTGTTGGTTCTCGCTCTGCATCAGTTGAAACTACTTGCTTTCTTCTAATCTGTAAGCTAAAACAGCTGCTTCAAAGTGATGGCATCCAGGATGCACAAAATCCAGGAGTCTTTGTATTTGTCGCTTTGAAATTACAACGCACAAAATAAATACACAATTAGCAGTAATGGAGTCAACCAAACAGTCTTTATTCTAGCCTTTTTAAAATCCCTAAACCATTCATTTCTGGCCTGTTTTTCCGTCTCCTTGTCAGGTCACTAACTGGGTACGGTTTCTATACTGTACATTGTTATAACTCTTTAGATGATGAATGAGATGAATCAAAGTTTTTAGAGAACTCTTTGTGTAGTACATTCCGTCTGCTAATGAAAAAGGAAAGTGCATGAGCAAAACAGAAAAAAGAAAATAGTCAGCAGCTAAGGAATATGAAACCCAATTAAACATAAAATCCATGTTAGAAGAACAGCCTATTTAAACTAAAACTGCTATTAGATAGACCCTGCAATCAGAATGTTGTTTGAAGTCTGCACTCAGTATGTAGTATGAGCACAATATTATTCCAACCAGACTGAAGCGTGGCCGAATTTTGTAAGGCAGTGTTAACTCCAATAACAGAAATTTAAAGTGCCCTTTACCTGATGTTCACACCTCTACCAAGGTTATAGGATGAGAATTCACTGACCGTTCAGGCAAAACTTCTTTCATCTTTTCTCTATCCTCTCGGTTCAGCACTGCTGTTTTTGTTAGTTTTGTACATGTGGTCACTGATTCAGACAAAGTACCCAATTCCAGAGTCTCCTCTTAGTCTTTCTGGTAAGCTGTAACAAGTGTCCGTCGAATGAGTTGTGTTCATTTTTGAATACATAAATGTGATTCATGAGCGCATTAAAAAAAGCCGTACGGTGATTCCGAGCTCGGTCACTCATATGAGGCAGACTCGGACTGTCTAGGCGCCTGCAGCAATGCGTACTTTATTATTTTGTACCTCTCATGCTCGACTTTTTTTAACAAGTTGATTTGATATTAACTTTTAATTCCAACAAACAGTAGTAACAAACCTATTCAGGTGCTACAAGATGACCAGCTACTGCTTAGTTACCCTTAGGTGTACAGTTTTAATCATATTGTCAGCATTATTTTTTTTAGCAGTTGTTAAATGAAGGATTTTAGGTTTTTAAATTTTTTTTTAATGAAACCATAGAAGTCATTCCCCTAACTGACAATAGAGCATGTAAAATGATTTTCTTGAATTTTGTTCGGCTGTATTCAGACAATAAAAAAAGTGTATGTTGTAGAAAAGAAATGTGGAATTTTTAAGTTCCACTGTTAATTTATTCTTTTTGTATTAAGAATTTGTATAGTAACTTTACATTTTTCAAGATAGTGTTGTTGGCAACTGATAAATGAATTTTCAAAATGAAACATTTGGTGGTTCATGAGATTATTGAAAAAAATTAATAAATTATTGCTGAATGTTCTCAAATGTAGTTGCCTGCTTTTAATAAGCTTATTATATTATGCATATGACACATATTTCTTTTATTACTGTCCGTTGTTGAGCCTTTTTCATTGTGAGTGTACAGTATTGTGGTTTGTTTTCATCTCTGAGTCACTGGTAATTTTTATCTCTGTAGTCAATTGTGAAAACAGCATTCGAAACAGCAAACAAATGCCTGCACAATTATGGCTTTCCTTCCAAGTGCTCATGGATAAGATGCTATGCAAAAAAGACAATAAGGTGAGCTACTACTAAATATTCTTGTCAAGTCAGTTTGTGATGTTACACTTCCAGTTTCTCCATGAGCCTGCAGAAATGGGTTGTGCCCACTACCATAGGAGTGGGTGCTTTAATGACTGGTTAGGAGTGATCAGCATTATGTTTTGATAAAATGTATTTTCAGTGGGCTGGTTTCAATCAGCCATCCAAGTCAGATCTTTCTTACCCCACCAAAAAAGAAATCCTTTTTTGTTATAGAAAAAATGTCCTCCGTGTCTCCATGGTTTTATTTTGGGAAATTTTGTGTTACACTAAATGTGGATTGGACATTTGCTGCATAAGCAAGCCTTACATGCAGCCTTCTCACAACAAAGGCATGGAGCTGTGAATAGTGTTGATGTAAATGCTGAAAACGGCTGATAGCAGAAGACATTTTGGATCCATCTTCCTTAAGGTAAGAAAGCTCTTCACACCTTGTTTTATTTAGCTGCAAAGCCTATTGATTACATTTCAAAACCATAAATATTATCAATCATAAAGTGCCTCTGTTGAACTTAAGTTTAAATTACCTTTAGGGGTTTAGCACTTTAGTTCATCTGTTCTGGATAAAAGCAGCAGTGTTAATGTATGTCCGCAACGGAGCATATTGTGCTGAGCAGATTACTGTAACTTGGCATTCTAGACCTTGGCAGTGAAAGGTATCTCATAACTTCTCCAGTAGGGCAGGAGCTGGAACATGGGCTGGAGGCCGAGAGGTTCTGGCTGGATATAGTTGGACTCTCCTCTACATTGCGTCTTGAATCAGAGCTCTCAATCAAGGGTGTTCTCTTTCCTGCCCTGGAATTACCTCATAGAGGAGTACCCAGGCAGATGTGGAGATGCTCACTTGACCCTAGGTGGGTGCTGGGTATTGAAGTTTGCTCATGTGGATGAGGGGGTCGCCCCAGTTAAGCTGTGAATGTTGTTTGTGTTTATGCACCATACTACAATATCTGGACTTTTTAGAGACCCTGATTTCACAATGAAAATGACTGAGGAACCTGGAGGGGCCTGCTTGGGATTAATGACATGCATGATTTGAACCCTAGTGGTAAATTGTTACTGGATTTACTGTAATGCTCAAAGGATTGTCCATAACAAATATCATGTTCACCCAAAGGTTCTCATAAGTGTAACTGGTACTAGAGTGACTTGGGTCAAACTTAGTCTGAAGCACTAATTTCTAGAGACTCATGTAAAGATTGGTGACTGTCACCACAGCACTGTGTGTTGGTAGAGTGGCCAATATACAGACCTGGAAAACCTAATGAGTAGTGATAGTGTGCCGAAAATGACTAGTGGTGGTCTCTTCATAATCAGAAGGTCTTCTCTTGTATTTCGGGAAATGCCAGGGTCATAGAATCTAAATGAGCTCTATTCTGGATGTGCACAAGGAGCTGTGGCCAGCTGTTGACATGGTAGCAACCGTAGTACCCAGTGGTAAGGAAACCTGTTAAGTAGAAGAAAGAGGCCTTTCTATACAGTATTATGGAGGGTTTCCAGATTTTATAGTGAGGAAACCAGCACACCAAAAAGATGACAGGAAAAAACAGTGGCCAAACCTGTGTGGTGATACAGTTTAGTGAGACTATAGTGAATGTGTTTTGGATGGCCCCAGAAGGGGTTCTGGCAAACCACTGAAGAACTTGGGAAGGGTCAGTGGAACATTGCCCAGGCTCTACTTGCCAACAGTGGGAAAATGTCTTCCTAATTTGGGGATATTGTTAAGAAGTAGGAGAGCACTTCAAAAAAAATCCTAAACCCAGTTAATGCACAGTCCTTGAAAAATGGCAACGCCTGAAGAATTGCTTGAGTTAGGGTTCACAAGAGGATAAAGTTGCTTTAGCAATTAAAAAGTTCTGTAAATGCAAGCCTGTGGGGGTGGAAGTGTAAAATGCTAAACGTACTGTATATTGTTGTGGTGTTCAGGGTAATTCATCCCTTCAGTATTACATGGAAGGAAGGGGCAGTACCATGGGATTGAGAGATTGCTCTGTTGTTAAAATGGACTTATGAGAGTGCATTTCAGTTGCAGAAGGAGTGTGCTTGCTGGAATAAAGACTTTAGCCCTCAGATCCAAAAGCAGCAATGCGGATTCCACTGGTCGTGTTTGCAGCAATCGGCCATCTCTTCGCCCTTTTGCACATTCTTACCAATGAGTGTTGTGTTGATTTTGGAAAAAGCTTATGACTGTTGTAGCCTGTGCTATCTTGTGGAATGTGCTGCAAAAGTGTGCAGTTTCCTGCCTGTAGCGCGTATGGTAATTGATATTTAGTAGAATTTGTTCAGTATGAATGTGCTGGACTTCTCCAAGTGTGCGTCTTGTTTTCTCATGTCTATGTTTGTTAAGGACTGAATAATAAGGAGCTGCTGAAATTTAATCAACGGACTAGCCCAATATAGTCACACATTTCAATGTAGTTTAACTGCAGAACCAAAAATCCAGGAGGTGAAGTTGGAGCTGATCCCTCTCCTCCAGTGTCTCACTGCAGAGGGTGGAGTTGGATAGAAAATCCAAGGGGAGACTAATATCTCGGAA
Organism: Erpetoichthys calabaricus; assembly: GCF_900747795.2. Lineage (NCBI taxonomy): Eukaryota > Metazoa > Chordata > Cladistia > Polypteriformes > Polypteridae > Erpetoichthys > Erpetoichthys calabaricus. The sequence goes on from NC_041394.2 coordinate 273,692,948, forward strand.
GTCATCTTTTTTTTCTTTCTCCCGTTGGTTAGAAAACTTTGTACAGAAGCCCTAGTCAGTGTAGTAGTGAGACAATGCCAAGTGTATAGCAAATTACAACATCGTAAATGTAAAGGGGTTTCTCTTTCATGTGACATTGTTGCACAGTGAGTCTAGATGGACTTGATCCAGCTCCACACCCTGGACCTCTGGTTCTGCAGAACAAAATATAAGAATCTTCTTTAAACACTTGAGGACTAATTTCTGTTTGCTGTGTCCACACAGAAAATAGCATCTCACCACCTGCTCAGTCTATAAAGTCATGGAATTTGTTCAGAGAAAAGCCGACTAGAGAGAACTTGGTAGTGAGGCAGGAGTGCAGAGTTGCATCAATCAAGTCATAGTAGGCAGTGAACAAGGGAGGAGGAGATTTGCTAAGTTTTAATGTAAGCCCATGTGGGAGACACTTAATAGTTTAACTTTGAAGTAAAGGTCAGTCTGGGGACTGTTTGGGAACAAGTGTTACAAGACAAGGGTACAAAATTGATTTCTACAAGTGAACCAGACCTAAGAGCTATCACTTTTAATCCAAGCTGGTGACCACTGGAGTTCCTTTTTTACCTCCTCAAATTTGCTAAATGCTATATTTTAAATTGTCTGAAAAATGAACACTGCAATAACCGTAAAGATCTGTACAATGTGTTAATGATAAACTTGACACCATCTACTGCTAACAAATATTTGAACTAAAATATTTCAAACTGTAACTATCACATTGAAGCTTTCTGTTGTCCTGCTCAACTTCTAGTTCTTGTTTCTCATCAAAGGAAATTTTCCGCTGCAGGAACCTGAAGTTAGGGACTTGCACTACATGCAAACCTCCCGACGGGGTTACAGTTTTGGCTGATATTTTACCCAATCCTAACTCGCTCTTTTCTGAAATTTCTAAGTCGTGTTAAATGTTGTCAGTAGATCTTTTTCGTGCCTTTTGTAGTCCATTGTTTTAGTGAGTGCAGTTGACCGAAAAAGCAAGTAATTGCACAAAACAAAGCAAATGCCAACCACTAAAGAAACTGTTTAAAAATGGTGGGTAGAGCTTCGAGTGAGGGCTTGTCACCTGTCTTACAATAGGTATGCTTCACCAATCGGTGATTATAATGTTATCATTCCAGGAGTCCACATAGTCGGCAAAAACCTCCTGTCATGACAGGCAGAACAAATCTTTGTGGAGCACCAACACACACCAATAGAAATTAGATCGAGCCATTTGACACTCGGTTCTCCAGTGACATCTACTGGCCATTTAGTGTAACATCAGACTATATATAATCCAGTGGCAGTCTGGGAAACGGGAACACCACTGACAATCACTGTTGTGCTTGTGATGTATCGATAAATAAATCATTAAATAATGGCAATGAGTGTAATGCACAATAAGATGAACAACAGCATTTATTTCTATAGCACATTTTCATGCAGAGTATCTTAAAGTATGTTTTATAAGAAGTTAAAAAAAAATAGATGGAAATAATATAAATACATAAAAATGCAAAAAATAGAGACGCAGACAGCGCAGATGAACACTGGGTACTAGGGTTTCTGCCATGTCATCAGCTGGCCACACATCTAGAACACAGTTCATTTAGATCCTATGGCCCTGGCCTCTCCTGAAAGACCAAAGAAGCCCTTCTGGAAGTGACAGTTCAAGTGATTCTGAAGAGACCACCACTATTCATTCTCAGCACACTCTCACTACTTGTTAAGCATGTTGTAGTGTAAAACAAGACACCTCGCTCAGCCTCTGCCTAGACTCTGCTCATATTTCCACTTTTGTATGATCTCATTCTTATTACTGCTATTATTAGCTGTAACAGACTGAAGCTGTGTCCTTTGCCTCCAAATAGGTGTGCTCATTTCAGACTGAAGATGACATGCCAAAATGACCATAAAACAATATTATTACAAGAGTTAATGAAGTAGTCTATGGTTTGTCTGTTGTAAAGGTTATTTATACTTTGTAGATCTCAAATGGAAATTGCCCACTACAAAGAAGAAATCCCCTCGTACCCGATGGATTCCACGTGAGGTGCTACCATGGGATTGTTCTCTTAAGGTCACGATGTGGAGATGATATATTTATTAAAATACTCAAGCTGTCTTTCACAAATTGTGCACTTTTGATGGGGTTTTTAAGTGTGGATAATTCCATTGGGGTCTCTTGACTGAGTCTCCCATAGTGTCTCTTAGAATTGCTCATACCATTTGCTTTGCTTATACATCAGCAGTATGTAAGCAGGTTCTCTTTAGTCGAGCAGCACTCACTTCATGGATTGTTCCTACTGGGCTCCCAGGACACTAACTCAGTTTTGCCAGCTGAGTCGAAGGTGATCTCCATCAGAGCAGCGAGTAACACCTTCTCATTGTAATGACATCTCTCCCTTGTAACAGATTTGTTCTTTTTGGGCTCCACAACCATCCACTGTGAGAGGGGTGGGACAGCAACAGACAAAGACCCTCAAATTGCTATATGTTTGAACCACTTTAAGCTTTCTGATCTTGTGATTGTCTCTCTACCAATCTATGACCTACTGATGCCTTCTGCAAATGACACTTTATTCTTTTTGAATTTCTTTTTGGAATGAGTTCTTATGAATTCCTGAGCTGCACCAAATCAATTCATTCAAGCTTAATTACCTGTATTTTCTCACTATGATGGCAGGCTCATGCTTTACTTGTAAAGTTCTGTCAAAGACAATGCAGTTCTACATTATGAAATGTCAGCAAACAAAGTGGATTGTGATTTGTGGCTGAGTCAGTCGATTATCCTGCAGCAATGGAACTTCTTAAAGCAGAAATATAGGATAATATGGAATCACGAAAGTGTAGAACTGAAGTACGTTACCATCTTGTATGTGAAATGTATAATTTATCTTTTTCTATGGTAGCTACCTTAATTATTTAATTATACCATTGTGATTCTTCCAGTGGCGACCACAGATTGGTGGAGTGGTGGCTCTTTGTCACTAAGGGTCTGTGCTGATATCTGGAAGGTTCCCAGTTCAAATCTCCATTACTGCCAGAAAGGATCTTACTCCATTGGGCCTTTGAGCAATTGCTCTAGAGGCGCTGTCCAATCGCTGACGAAGTCAAATTCCTGTACATGAAGTACTAGCAAATAAAAGTGATTCTGATTCTGACCCGCAAAAGTCATGTGATTTACAAATTATATCAAACCAAAATCAAATTGGCTGAAGGATTCTTTTCTGGTACTGACTGTGTATCCTAGTAGTGATTCAAATAAATCAATGCACTTAAACAGTTCAAAGCAACAACATTGGTAAAGTGAGTTGTAATGATCATGTAATTAGGTGTGTTTGGTTAAATGTCCCACAAACATGTGACAGTCAGTAAAGAGCATACCATCCCTAATAGAAATGCTGCATTCTCACTGTTGGATCCAAAAATTGCAGCAAAAAAATATAACACAACATTCGGAATCCCACTTAGTTGAGTTTAGGGGTACAGTAGGCAATAGCCTACCCTGGTAGCTCTGAGTGACAGACAGGAGACATCCATGGACAAGGCCCACTCACACAGAGTGCTCATAACAAGAAACCTCAACCTAAAGAAAACAGTGCAGCGGCCTGAATGAGTACAGAAATACCTGTAAGTGAAATGTATCTTTCCAGAAGAACTCCATTTTTTCCACAGCTTCTGGTAGATTTAAATGGGGGCATCAGAGAGAGTGAGGGGAGCTGGGAGAGTCTGAATCACTAAAGTAGAACGCGCCACTAAGGAGACCAAGGAGGAGGTGGCCATGCATCAGTAGGGGTGCGAATGACACTGGGCGGGTCGTCCATGTGTGCCTGTATGGGGACAATGAGGTGAGCCACAATCCTAGCCAGTGTCTTAGTGTGCATTTGCTGTTTTCCAAGGATTCTTATGGGAAATTACCTGTACTGAGTAAATCAATAAATACGCTCAATCATGTATGATGTTTTTGTTTTCCTTGTTGCTTGTTACAATAGGAACAAGGCTGCTGTCAGTCTTGGGTTACATATTAACTGGGGACTCTAAACTGTCATGGTATGACTGAGTGTGTCTTGCCGTTCACTAGCACCCTATTCATAACTTGTATGTTTCCAGCACTGGGCACAATGACACACCATTGCAGTCTGAAATACTCATCCTCTCACCTCAGAAGACATTATAGTGATTGTAATCGAATATGCAACAAAAAGCCTCATTAACCCCAAAAAATAATTCTTCATACATATTTGAATTTATTTTGAAAACATAAATTGACTTTACACTTTTCATTGGAACTCGGTTATTCTTTATCCAGGCACTATTATTCAACTCGAGAGCTTTGTGGAGGTGCCTTTGTAACTTCTAGCAAGTGTTTTCAGGAAGTTCCTGACTGGCTTCTTGCACCCCTCTATTGGAATTCTTGCCCATTCTTCACACGCAAAGGCCTTCAGCTCACTGATGCTTGTTGGCTTCTGTGCTACAACTGCCTTCTTTAAATGCCACCAAAGACTTTGTACTAGATTTAAATCCTGGGACTGTGAAGGCCTCTCCAGAACATTCCAGGATTTGTTCTCAACCAAGCTTTTGTTGCTTTGCTGGAGAGTCCATTGATCACCTAAGTTCAGTTTCCCAACAGAAGGCACCACATTCCTCTTTAAAATGGCCTGGCATTTCTGGGAATCCATGAAGCCAGTTACAAGTTCAATATTGTCAGTTCTTACAATAGAAAACCATCTCTACATCATTGAGGAGGCACCTCTGTGCTTGACCATAGGCATGGTATTATTCTAGTCAGATGCCTGGCCTTTCTCTTGTCTGACATGCCACTGGTCCAGATGTCTAAAGTTCCAGTTTAGTTTCATCAGTCCATAGAAGTGTCTCTCAAAACTCTGCCACCCTAACCAAATCCCTCCTGGCACATTCAAGTTGACCATTGCTGTTCATTGTGATCAAGAGTGGAGTGCGTCTAGGAGTCCTCGGTGAAGTCCTTGTTTATTCAGTGTTCGGCTCTTATTCACTGCCATTGAAACACTTGTCCTGGTCTTCATCAGATCATCTTGGAAGGGTTTCACAAGGACCTGAGGAGTTTTTCTTGATTTAGTTGCTAAATCTCATGGCCAGACAGGTTTTCACTGCCTCTGCCGTACAGCATTCTTTATGCTGCTCCTGATGGTGTCTCATGAAATGTTACAAGTTTGGGAAATCTTATACCAATGCCCTTTGGTGCAATGAAATGATTTCATCTTTGTGCTTTTGTGAAAGCTCACAAGTCTTAACCGTTATTGTGACTCCCGTTGAACAAACTCTTGGGTGGGATTTGTTTTATGCATCCCACCTGAAGCTAATGAAGGGTCATTGTAGAGTTCCCAAAGGCCTAGTTGAGTTTTAACGGAACTTTATACCATCAAAACTATCTGAAGGTTTTAAAACAGCAATATCACATGGGTGTTGAATATTTGAGACCTGGCTATATTAACAAAATGATCTGTTACTTAGGGATATTAACTACAACATGCGCATTCTTTGTTGATTGTATGCATCACTCAACTGGTAAAGAAGACACCCAAGGCAAATCTAGCACTTTGAAAAACCTGATTTGGTAAATCTTAGTCTTTTGGGGGTTTGATTATTTCTCCATTAAAGGATAGAACTGGGGAGATATCTCTCACAGCACTGATTTTCCTTCCCATTATCAACTATGGATGGAGTGAAAGTGGCTCAGTTATTTGTTTTAATGGTTTGTCTTTTTACCCTTCAATATCTTTGTACAGCACCTATGGATGTCAGGAATATGAAAGTGATAGTAATGAAATGTTCTGTAAGCCACTTCCAATTACCAGGCGGCCAATTCAGAATGCCAGTTAACCCAAAATGCAAATTTTTGAGCTCTGAAAATATAACATTCTCCACACAGATGATTAAGCACCAGCTCCAAAGGCCAAAGTAGGAGCACTATACCTCCTTGCTCCCCAGTTGTTGTTATTGCAAAAAAAAAAAAACAAATCTTCATTGCCAAGCCCCTTTATATTCCTGCATTCCGATGTTCCTCCAATGTCAAGGTTTTCAAATTTGGTCAGATTGCTGAATTCCATGCTGAGCTAGAACGGCACAATGTGACAGCAAATAGTAAATGGCATTTTGAACAGGCCATGAACAGATAACGTCTATGGACACGCCTGCCTCAAAAAAAAAAGGAACGTCTTCCAGAGTGGGTGTTGGTGTGCACCTGCCATAAGAACAAGGTGTTAGGTTAGAGGCTTTTAGAAGAGTAATATGTCTTCACAGTTGGATAGAGATAGACATGAACAAAATGCATGTAGAGATACCAGATTAGACATTTCAAAGTGTGATTCAGAAACACGTACATCATTTGAAAAGAATTCTTTTTTCGCTATTTCTTTACACATATTCACCATATGACCCTTTTCACCTCTACTTCTTCTGGTGTTATTTGTTAAAAGATCATATGGCACAGAAGAAAAGAAATTCCTCTAAATAGAGCCACTTGTCGTCTCTGATTGCTGTGGTGATTCTGCTGCGGCTTCACCTATAGCCCTGCACATTATCAACACTAGAATGATGGACCATAGTCTTAACTGAAAAGTCCAGACAAAGTGGTGTAATGGCAAAAAACGTAATTACCATTTCACCTATAGATGTGCACTGTGATAACAGACCACCATAGTTTAACTAAAACATCCACACAAAGCAGTGTAAACACAAATATCACAATTACCTTTCAAGATGCCCTAACAATCTGACAGCAGCCTTGCTCTTCCGAGACCTTAAATGTGCCTTTACTGAATGCTTGTATTAGTGTTAACCAGCACAACTTTTTACATTAATGATTTCTTACATTGAATGAAACGTGGCGCAGCTCTGATGACGCAGCGGTGTTTATAGAAGCGGCTCCTCCGATTTACAATTTTGATGTGGCAGGTTGTGAAAACGGGTAAGTGACCATTTCTGCATTTTATTTGAGGTAGAAATACGGGTACTAGCAACTAGAACTAATGAAAAGGCTATTGTTGAACAATGTTATTTTGATGATCCTGCAGCCTCTAGTGTTGCTAATATTCTGATCAATCTGAAAGTAGTGCGTAATCTAATACAGCTAGTGATGTAACCAGTAAGGTGGAAGATCTGAATGCTAATGTGAGACTTGCAGTTGACATAGTGGTCCATGAAAAATGTTACATCCTCCAACACTAAAATACCTTGGAAGACCGAAACAGTGTCTGATCCAAAAAGAACATGCCGGAGAGCTGAGTGTAAATGGAGAAAAACTAAACTAACAGTACACTATGGAATACTGAAGGTGCAAATAGCTGAAATGTAAAGCAGTCCACCTTGAGAGGCAGTCCTGTTTCTCTAAAATTGTCAATGATAATGCTGGAAGAGATTAATTTCAACTATTGACCATCTCATAAACGTAGCTCATTCAATGTAATACCTCCTGAAAACTTCTAGTGAAACCTGTAAGGCGTTTGCAGCATTTTTAAATAAAAATAAACAATATAATATGTAATATAATATATCCTTCCAAAGTTAATTCTGTTGAACAACACCATGCTCTTTTTGGCAAATTAAATTCCTTCACTCAAATAGGTATACCTGAGCTCCATAGAATAATGTCTCAATTTAAACCCCCAACTTGTGTCCTTGATCTAGTTGCAACTGAATTTTTCAAAGAAGTCTCCAAAGCGCTAATTGATAGTGTGACCACAGTTGTTAAACCTCTACTCAAGAAAAAGAACCCAGACTTTTCTGTCTTTGACAACTTTAAGACATATTTCTAACCTGCCTTTAAGTAAAATTGTAGAAAAATCAGTTTTTCAGCAGTTAAATGATTACATGAACTAACATCCTATCCCTGATAAGTTTCAGTCAGGTTTTAGAACAAATCCTAGTATAGAAACCGTACTGGTTAAAGTGGTAAATGACTTGTGGGTTAAATGTGGACACCAGGGATCTCCAACACGTCACTCATGAGCTACCGGTAGCTCGCAACCCCTTTCCAAGTAGCTCACCAAAAGGTTAATGAATCCTATATAAATTTGAAAACTGGATTAGTCAAATTAGGGGTGGGCGATCTTTCCAAAAAAATTACATCATGACCCTTTTAACACAAAATCACTATCTACAATCTGAATTGCAATCCATCTTTTCAATGTGGCATACACTTAAGAGAATATCCGGACTCAAACTCATCAAGGCCTAAGTAACACTTTTTTTGAAATATCAAACAAAGTTGAATTCAATTGTTTTCTCGTTGACTAGCTAAGCGGAGTTAAGGAAGACGCCCCGAAGCAGCTTGTCTGGATTGAAATAAGCTATGAGAATAAATGTTAGAAAACATGAGTAGCTCTCTGCCATTTTCATTTTGTAACAGTAGCTCTCAGGGGCGAAAAAAGGTTGGAGAAGTAGAAAATTCTTTGTTCATTTTGGTGATTGTAGTTTGGGGGCTCCTGATATTGTATACAGTGTACCATAAGGATCTACAGTATATTAGCTCATTTTGTTTGACCAGATGATATCGAAACACAAAGTGAACTACCATAACTTTGCAGATTACATGCAGCTTTACTTACCTATTATACCTGACGACCCTAATGCCTCACCAATTCAATGTCTTACTTATATTTCTCAATGGATGACTAGTAACTTCCTAAAGCTAAATAAGGAAAAAATTGAAATCTTACCAGCCACCAAAAATGCAAATAATAAGGGTATTAGAAATAAACTTGATCCTTTTAATACTAAAGTCAAGACAGAGTAAAAGACTGACCTAAATTTTAAATCACACTTTATTAGGAATGCATATTTTCAGCTAAAGAGCAAATCGAAAGTTAGACTTTTCTAACACTGCAAGATGTTGAAAAAATAATTTATGTTTTTGTTTTTAACTGACTAGATTACTATAATGCACTCCTAATAGGACTACTTAAAAAAGACATCAGTCGGTTGCAGTTAATTCAAAATGAAGCAGCAAAAAACAAAAAAAGAAAACCCGAGTACATCACTGCAGTATTAGCTTTGTTACATTGATTACCGATGTCTTTTAGAATTGACATTAAAATATTAGTAATGGTATATAAAGCTTTAAATAATCTGGCTCCTTCATATATTTGAGTGCCAGGCCACTTATATTCCAAGTCATAAATTTAGATCTTCTAATAATGGTCTGCTTATTATTCCAAGGGCTACGAATAAAAAGTGGTTATGTGGCCAAAAATGTGGAATGCTTTACCAGTAGAGATGCACCAAGTTAACACTGTGGATCACAAAAAAACTCCTAAAAACACATTTTTTAAATTTGCCGTTTCCATAGCTACACATTAGTCCATCCATCCATTTTCCAACCCGCTGAATCCGAACACAGGGTCACGGGGGTCTGCTGGAGCCAATCCCAGCCAACACAGGGTGTAACGGCCGACCCCTTTTACCCAGCCGGCAGCTACACCTCCAAGACCAGTGGCCTGGATAATTAACTGAGAAATAATCTAACTATCAAGCCGTACTTCTTACCAATTAAACTTTTCCCCCCACAATCGACGGTGAAAAATATGAGCACAAAAACAGGATGTAAAATTAAACAGATATGTATTAAATGAAATGAAATAAAAAAATAGAAACATATAAATATAAATATCCCTCCACCCCAGCAATAACAAAACACCACCAAATATATATAAATATATACAACAAAAACCCTCCCTTGTCCCTGTAACAAATAAACACACAACACGAAAACAACAATGAATGATAAACTGAAAATGAATGAGAACGTGAGTCCGGTAATAATGAAACTGTCCTGAAAGCGGATGACTGAATTAGTGATATTGAGTTGTTTGAATCTCCCCGGAAAAAATGGAACAGCCTCACCGTGAATCCTCGTGTGTATGGTGGATGATTAAGTCCTACCCCGGGGTCTTTCGTGGTGAGGTCCGTGAAATAAATCCGGCAGATGGAAAAACAAACTGGATTGGCAAGCGCGATGTGGACAATAACTGGTACCGTTGGTTCGTGGTCGTGAATGAAAAATCTCCTTCTCTCCTTTCTCTTCCTTCTCCTCCTGCTGGCTTATATAGTCCTGTGACGGCTGTGATTGAATGATTGTAAACAGGTGTTTTCCAGGTTTGCGGCTGTGGTCTCCTTCCATCATCCGTCCCCTTTTTTCGGGGACGGCATTAACTGATGCACATAAACAGTAAACGGGACAATAAAACGAGACGCACGCAGTACTGACATTTAAACACTATGTGGCCCCGCTACATTCCCCCTCCCCCCCCCCAACCTTGGACAAGGGAGGGCCGAAGTACGGCTTGAGATAGACACAATCCATGTGGCCAATCTTGGAGTCAGTGCCGATACCCCTTTGAAACTGGAAGTTGACTGGACCGGTTTGAGATATGATTTTGGCTGGACCTAACCATTTAGGCGCTAGCTTGGCGGAGAACCTTTTGCTGGCATCCGAGAGATGGTGAGCTCTAATCCAGACCAAATCACCTGGCTGAAAGTGCGCTTCCTTACGCCGGGCATTATATAACTTGGCATGTCTGGATGTCGAACTCACCAACCTCTGTTGGATTCTCCGCCGTAATTCCTCCATTTTAAATAAGTTATTGTAAGTGGTGGTTTCTGGATTAGGGGCTCTGGGAAGGAGTCGGTCAAGCAGGCCCTTTAGCTGTCTGCCCAGCGCAACCAAAGCAGGCGTCTCACCTGTTGCTTCGTGCACAGCGGTGTTCAGGGCAAACCGGAGCTCGGGGAGCCATTTATCCCAGTCCTGATGGCGTTCACCCACATAGGAGGCAATCATGTTCTTCAGGGTCCGGTTCACTCGCTCTGTCATGTTAGCCTGGGGATGGTAAGCTGTTGTCAGGTTTTTCTTCACTCCCCAGGCTGTATAAAGTTCATCTAATAGAGAGCTCGTGAACTGCGGACCCCGGTCTGAGACGATGTTCTTCGGCACCCCCCAGCGGGTGAAGATTTCGTTCTTCAGGGTGGAGCAGATCTTGTTAGTTTTTGCGCCTGTTAATGCAAACAGCTCCACCCACTTTGAAAAATAATCAATCACCACCATCAGGACGGTCTTCCTCGAGCTGGTAACAGGAAAAGGCCCCATCAGGTCGACTCCCAAAGTCTCCGCCGGTCCATCCGCGATTGTCGATTGCAGAAATCCTGCCGGTTTACCAGGTGGGTTTTTGAGCTGTTGGCAGGTGATGCACTTCTTCACGAGGTGGCAAACGTCTTTCCGGACAGACGGCCACCACGCAACCCCCAGGATCTTTAATAAAGTCTTTGTCCTTCCAAGGTGACCACCTAAAGGACTGTCATGATAGTAAATTAGGAAGTCTGGGATGAGCTCTTCCGGGACCACTAGTTGGTGTTGCAGACCCCCAAGGGAGGATGGAGTGGTCCTGTACAGAACCCCCTGGAGGTCCACGAAGTGTACCCGGTCGGTACGCTGCTGCTCCAGTCCCTCCCTGATGCTCTGGCAGAATGGACTGGTGGCTTGTGTTTGAGCCAGGTCTTCAAGGCTTCTTGGCAGAGGGAGGATCATCTTCTTTGCCTCTGCCAAACACACCATCCCCGGTGGCTCGGACACCCTGGACAGAGCATCAGGCACAATATTGCCACAGCCCTTCCGATAGGTCACCTTGAAAGTGAAGTTCTGGAGGCGGAGTACCCACCTGGTTAGACGGGAGGAGGTCTTCGGGTGATTAAATACCCAGGTCAGAGCGTGATGGTCGGTGTACACTTCAAATTCAACCCCCTCCAGATAGTGTCTCCATTTTTCCACAGCCCACACGACAGCCAAACACTCTTTTTCAGCTGTCGAATAATTGAGCTCGGCGCCGTGCAAGGCTCGAGAGGCGTAAGCGATGATGTGTTCAGCCTGGTGGATTTTCTGAGTGAGCACGGCGCCAAGCCCCAGGTTGCTGGCATCTGTTTGTACCTGGAAAGTGAGCTGCGGATCTGGCTGGGCCAGAACGGGCGGCTCTTGAAGGTGGCTCTTTAGTTGCTCGGCCGCGTCCTGGCACTCTGCTGTCCACTCCCAAGGGACATCTTTTTTCTTAGGTTGTTCAAGGGAGCCGCTATATCAGCCATCCGGGGAATGAACTTGTGATACCACCCCACTAACCCAAGGAAACGTTGCAAAGATTTCAAATCCGTGGGCGTGGGGTAGTCTCGGAAGAATGTGCCCGAGGAAGCATATGTGGGGTTGAATGAAGGTTCACTTCTTCGTGTTCAGCGTAAGGTGCGCTTGATGTAATCGTTGGAAGATGGTGTCCAGGTCCTGGAGATGTTGTTTAATAGAAGGGGAGTAAATAATGACGTCGTCGATGTAAACAATGCAGATCTTGCCTATCAACCCCCTCAGGACTTGCTCCATGAGCCGCTGGAAGGTAGCCCCAGCATTTTTAAGCCCAAAAGGCATAACTTTGAACTGGAACAAGCCTTCAGGGGTGATGACTGCCGTCTTCTTCTTACTCCCCTCGTCCATCGGCACCTGCCAATAGCCACTGCGGAGGTCTAGTGTGCTGAAAACTGCAGCTCCATGCGGTGACTCCAGAATCTCATGAACCAGGGGCATGGGATATGGTAGGCTCGGTGCCTTATTGGAACTTCGTCCAAGGTGTGGATCATGTGGGTAACTCCACGGGCGACTCCTAATTTCTCAGTCCACACCTCGGCCCACTTCTTCAGCACCAGCCTTACCTCTTCGGGCTGTTCCTCCACAGGGGCTGCTGCCGAGGTGCTTACGTCACTCCTCACTGCCGCGTAGAAGCCAATGAATTCCGAGCCCAGATCTTCTTTGGATTTATGAATGAAGTCGCATACCCCTTCCCCTGGCACCGTATACCCCCTGGGACTGAGATGGATGGTCATCCTCATGGTGGTTAAAGAGTCCAGCCCAAGGAGTAACGGGACGGACAGGTGCCGGTCATCCAGGACATACTTATCCATCTCCCAGGTGGTGGAGAGTACACTGTACCTCAAGGGGACTTTGCCCAGGGCTCTGTGTTCACTCCCATCTGCCAATACAAATCGGACAGACGGGGCAGATGTTAAGTTGTCTGTCGGTCGGCTAATCTTCTTCCACATGCTTGAGCAGATTAAGGTGTGATGGCTCCCTGTATCCACCACCGCATCTACCTGCCACCCCCGCAGCTTCACTGGGACGATCAGGAGGGACGTACTCGCTTGCATGATGGCGAGATCGGCTTCCGACCGGCAAGGTTTGGCTCGCTGGGGTTTTAGGGGCTGGGTTTCTCGTGTACTGGCTTGTACTTTATTCCAGTACGTTTTTGAGTTTCCCCAGTCCCGTTCCACTTGCGAGCCCACCTTCACCAGGTCTTCCACCGACCCCACAACCCCCCTGAGACCCCCAGCTAACCGCGGGTTGCAGGCATTAAGAATGCGGCGGACCACCTCTTCTTCAGACATAGCCGGCCGCCACTTCAAACACAAAGCCCGATATTCATAGGCGAAGTCCCGGATGGATTGCGAAGGCAGTTGCACCATGGATCGCAGCTTGTCCTCCAGTTCAGATTCATAGTCTTCCGGAAGAAAAGCCGCGAGGAAAGATCGACGAAAGGATCCCCAGTCTTTAATGTTCTTCTTTGCCGTCAGCCACCAGCTCCGCACCGGCCCCGAGAGGGATGCCCCTATCACCCCTATAAGCTCTTCTGGGGTTAAAGGGTTAACAGCAAGATACGCCTCCCCTTCTTCCACAAAGTTGAGGACATCATCGATGTTATAAGGGGCCCCCAACTTGGGAAAGGAAAGGCACACCCCAGGAACAGAGGGCCGATTGATGTATATGATGAAACATATAAATATCCCTCCACCCCAGCAATAACAAAACACCACCAAATATATATAAATATATACAACAAAAACCCTCCCTTGTCCCTGTAACAAATAAACACACAACACGAAAACAACAATGAATGATAAACTGAAAATGAATGAGAACGCGAGTCCGCTAATAATGAAACTGTCCTGAAAGCGGATGACTGAATTAGTGATATTGAGTTGTTTGAATCTCCCCGGAAAAAATGGAACAGCCTCACCGTGAATCCTCGTGTGTATGGTGGATGATTAAGTCCTACCCCGGGGTCTTTCGTGGTGAGGTCCTTGAAATAAATCCGGCAGATGGAAAAACAAACTGGATTGGCAAGCGCGATGTGGACAATAACTGGTACCGTTGGTTCGTGGTCGTGAATGAAAAATCTCCTCTCTCTTCCTTCTCCTCCTGCTGGCTTAAATAATCCTGTGACGGCTGTGATTGAATGATTGTAAACTGGTGTTTTCCAGGTTTGTGGCTGTGGTCTCCTTCCATCATCCGTCCCCTTTTTTCGGGGACGGCATTAACTGATGCACATAAACAGTAAACGGGACAATAAAACGAGACGTACGCAGTACTGACATTTAAACACTATGTGGCCCCGCTACAAGGGCACAAGGCAGGGAACCAATCCCGGGCAGGGTGCCAACCCACCGCAGGACACACACAAACACACCCACACACCAAGCACACACTAGGGCCAATTTAGAAGCACTAATCCACCTAACTCACATGTCTTTGGACTGTGGGAGGAAACCGAAGCGCCCGGAGGAAACCCACGCAGACACAGGGAGAACATGCAAACTCCACGCAGGGAGGACCCGGGAAGCGAACCCGGGTCTCCTAACTGCGAGGCAACGGCGCTACCATTGCGCCACCGTGCCGCCGCTACACATTAGTTCTACTCTTAATTAACAAGATATGCATTGGTGCCCCCCGGCTGTCCATGAGACCTACTGCATCAAATCATCTGCGACGAAGCCTGGAAACAATGAAGTCTGACTCAAGTACATTTATCTTCAGTAGAATGTCCAGTGGGGGTCGGGTGGTCTTTTAGCCTTGGAATCCCTGCAATTTAGCTTTTTCTGCCCTCCCAACCATCTGACTTTATCATCTGACACTTTTTTAGAGACTTGCAATATAGTTTTATATATATGGGATTTTTTGCTGGTTCACGGATTTCTGCGGACAATGGGTCTTTTAATTTCTGGTACATGCTTCCTCAGTTGGTTTGCCCAGTTGATTTCATACAAGGGACGCTATTGGCAGATGGCTGAGAAGCTACCCAACTTACTTTTCTCTCTCTCTCTCTTGCGCTGACTTTCTCTGATCCTGACGTAGGGGGTGTGAGCAGGGGGGCTGTTCGCACACCTAGACGATACAGACGCTCGTCTAAAAATGCTGAAAGATTATCTTCACGTTGCTATCTTTTGTGCAGCTGCTTCCTGAAACGACATGCTGCACGGTGCTTCGCATACTTAAAAGCACGAAGGGCACGTATTGATTTTTTTATCTGTCTCTCTCTCTCTCTGCTCCTGACGGAGGGGGTGTGAGCTGCCGCCTTCAACAGCTTTGTGCCGCGGTGCTTCGCATACTTAAAAGCCAAACAGCCCTATTGATTTGTTTGCTTTTCTCTCTCTTTCTGACATTCAGTGCTCCTGACGCGCACTCCTTTGAAGAGGAAGATATGTTTGCATTCTTTTTAATTGTGAGACGGAACTGTCATCTCTGTCTTGTCATGGAGCACAGTTTAAACTTTTGAATAAGACAAATGTTTGTTTGCAGTGTTTGAATAACGTTCCTGTCTCTCTACAACCTCCTGTGTTTCTGCGCAAATCTGTGACCCAAGCATGACAATATAAAAATAACCATATAAACATATGGTTTCTACTTCACAGATTTTATTTCGCGGGTGGCTCTGGAACGCAACCCCCACGATGGAGGAGGGATTACTGTACTGTAGGCGATGCGGAAAATCTACCTAAAAGTGCAGTTTGCCAGGCAATTTGTAAAGTCTGTTTGGCTCTGAAACATTTCCTTCGGGTTTTCATAGTGTTTCCTGGACACCTGCGTGTGCAGACAATAAAAGAGGCGTTTCATGCCATTGCAGGTAGGTAATACACAGGCAAAAACATCCACAGTTCCATGAAGAATCCCACAATCAGCCTAACATTCTCATTACCAGGATTTCCAAATGTGATTGGGGCACATGGGACTGATCAGAGTGGAGTTTGATCAAACATTATTTGGAAAATGTACCTCTCCTCCTGATGAATAATCAGACAGTGTCTTCATCAAATATTTGACCTTCATCAATATCTCGTTGGTCAGACACAGGTTCAAGGGATATGACATTCCCTGCAACTGACCCAACAAAAAAGAGGGCTATATGGAACATACCTATGGCACACATCGAGGACAAATATATGCAATGACCATCCTTTACCTGAAATTAAGTGACCACTGCATCCTGCCACTGGTTCTGAGGAGGAGCTTCCCCCTGGAATGCCCTCAGAAACAGAGCGATGGGCATTTTGCTGGAGAGCCAACTCTTCTGCAGGGGTTAGGTCTGGACCGCGTGGACCTCCACCTGTTTTTTGCTTGTCTGCCTTCTTATTAGCTTTAAAATTAATGTTCTTTACATTATATATGATTCTTTATGTCAACAATTCTTTAAATAGTTATATACCAATATTTCCAAGTTTGATGTATATTCCTGTACTTCATTTTAACCTGTTCCCGTGTTCTTCTTGTGCTCACGTTTATTCTGGAATTATGACATATTAAGTAATAATTAATCTGTCACATAGGAAATGAAACGCTGCATTCAGTAAGTACAATGCACAGTACTTAGTGTTTGTCGGCCACTTTTTGCCAGCCGTCTTTTCTGGTTTGGGCTGCTTTTGCAGTGTTACTCCTTGTGCATATTAAATCTTGAAATTCTTCATGTCCTTCAAATAAAAGGTCTTGCTCCGCTTGTGTGAAAAAAAATGTGCCCGTTCTTTCGTCATTTTGTTACAGCCTATCAAAGACTTGCTGATCATGTTTTCTAGACTCAATATATATGGGCTTTTCAATCAGCACGGGCGCGCGCATTCATCTCAGATGATTAGATCCAGCTCGACTAATCTACTACACGGCTGCGTTTGAAAAACTGACTTATCCAGGATGAGTGTCACTGGCATTAACTCATCCAAGATGAGACATCTGATCTCTGATGATTTAAGCGACGTACGGAAAATACCGCCCAGCTGTTTCCCCATCCTGGCTCTCTGGCAGACACTTGACCAGATAATCCTTTTCTACTCCAGTCTCGTGTGGTAACCCGTTGAGGCTTTTTAAATGTCTGATTTGCGATAAAAAGACAGCATGAGATTTGAGTTTACAAGGAGAAATATGTATGAATGCTTTTAGAACAGATATTGTTTGTATTAAAATCACAATTCAGATTAAATAATAATTCATTACATTTATATAGGGCTTTTCTCAGTACTCAAAGCTCTATCCACAAAGGGAGGAACCGGGAAGCGAACCCACAGTCTTTCACAGTCTCCTTACTGCAAAGCAGCAGCACTACCACTGCGCCACCTGTGAGGACAATATCTAGGAAGTTACATCAATAATAAAGTCAGTCACTATTCCAATTCACTTACTTAGCCACATACTGCAGGTGATCTGCAGCACAGCAGTAAAATCAATTATAAGCTACAAATGTGTCTTGTTGCATAGTTTTAGTGCATAGATACCCAAAAATGCCCCATCATGCATATTAGTGTTTTGGTTCTGGCAGGACAGCACACAACGCAGGAAGCCCACCCTTGGCATTTCCTAGGAACTCCCCTTTTCTGATTCCTGTTTCATACAGATAAGACCGAGTGTATGTGTGATCCATGGTCGTCACTGTCTCTGACACATCTTTAGGCTTGCAGTAGCCGTGATTGTTATCATAATTGGCAAAGTGGATATCAAACTACAAGAACACCACAAAACTCACAACATGGCTCATCGAAAATGTCTGTATGTGATAGGAAATGGCACCAAAAAGAGAGACCATTATTTAAACATAAATTGACCCAGGCAGAGAGTTGCATGTGGAGTTAGCTCATGAAAACATCCAAACCTATAGTATGTGTACTAAAAGCACTTTAATAATCCACATCAACGCACAAAAAAGACATGGAACACACTCTTGTGTTAAGGTGCACCTCTGAATGTAATTGTGTGAATCCGGCTTACAGCTTAGCTGACTTACTCAATTGTAAAAACACACTCAAAGTCAGATAGTTATTATTGCAACAACTTATGCCAACGTCTCATTACGTGACTTCTAATAGTGGGGATTTGTCAGACTTGCCTGCTGCAGTTCCTGATCTCGTCACTAGGCCATACCAATGTAAAGTACTGAAAATTGTAGGGCATAACAAATTCAGTGACTTAAGTGCCAACCTTGTACTAGCACCATCTTGCACGCCCATTTTTTGTGACAGCCGATATGCTACCTGAAGGAGCCAGCACTGTACAAAGATGTTAACGTGTACAATGTGTTCAGCCACTATGTTGCCCCTTTTAGTACATAAAACACAAGACATTTGACAGACACGCTGCTCTTCTGTTTGTGAGGTCCAAAGCCCTCATGTTCCTTATTCGTCGCTTCATTATATGCATTTGATGAACATTCATTGGTTGTCAGTGCTCATGAGTGCACACACACACACACACACACACACACACACACACACACACACACACACACACACACAGCCCACCCCTACAACTTGGACAAATGAGACCTGTTTGATTGAATCTAAATGAGTATGCCACACTAAGTGACTTGCCTACAATTTAAGATTATGTAAATGAAGGGTATAACTAAAAACGGCTGGAAAAGTCGCACAACGTGACAAGGCCTTTACTAAACTACACCTGACTGAGGTAATGGCTTTCATTCTCCTCTGACTTGCGTCCCATCAGTACTCTTGATAATTAAACAAGGGATACTGTGGAGCTTGAGTGTATGTAAGTGAAGGACGCAACGTTCAACCATGAGAAGCCCCGTGTGTAAATGAACAATTTTTGCGTATGTGTTATTTACGTTCTTTTACATCATTCATGGTAAAGTCCTGAATTTGCCAGGTGTTTTATGGATTCACATTCATGCTGCTCAATTTCTGAGTCAATATGTGAGCCCAGATATTACTAAACGTAGAAGAGAAATAAATGATCAAAGTGCTTCTGGCCAATAGTCTGTGATTGGGTGGCATGGAAAAACAGAGAGGAGTAACTGTTTCCACAACTCGAGTGCAATGCCCGAGTATAAATTTAAAAACTAAGAGAAACCTGGGGAGCGCTGCCTTTGGGAAATGGAGGAAATTTCTAGGCTGACCTGTCTTCGTGTGCTTTTCCCTACTCTCTGGATCTTGTCAAAGCCTCGTAGACCTTTCTCTCTAGCTGATGCTTATACAGGACATTTGTTCGGCCATTGGAATTAATGTTGTGCTCCTTGAGGTCAAGGATGATGGTCCTTCTCTTGCTGTGTTTCTGATGTTGAGCAGAGCTTCATGGCACATCCCTCCAAGACATGTTTGGTTGCACACACAACTCCTTCAGTCAGTCCATTTGATGGAAGAGTTAGGGCGGCTAGCAACATGGAGAAATTCCTAGGTGGAAGCAAAGTTACAGAATTCTCTGCCTCTCTGGTGGGTGACTTTCCATTATCAGTCATTCATTCTTATAGGACAGCAAAGTGGCATTTAAACTTTGTAATGATTGCATTGCTGGTCATAGCAGGGAATCTCAAACAAACCACTACCAAATGTTATTTTCTACTCCCCCTCCTCTACATTGGCTATAATGATGGATAATGACATATCTTAAAGACAGTTAAGCTCGTTAGTTTGGCGTGGCTTATGTGAATTACATGGTGTAATTCCCTCTTTTAGTATTAAACAACATGAAGGAGCTGGACATGGCTTCTCTGGCTCTTCATTAGGTGCCTTCAGTGCTAGCGTGGGCTTGATACTTTACTTAGACTTAGTTCATCCGATGCCTTTGAGCACATCAGGCAGTGATGCTGTCGGTCCAGCTCAAGTGCTTAAACTTCTTCCCAAGACACGTCAACTAGTTCGAGGTTGCTGAGAAAAGTTCACCGCCAGGTGTTTCGAGGTTGACCCCTTGTCCATTCGGCCCCTGGGGGAACCCAGAGCATGACTACTTGGGGTGAGAGGTATCAGAACATATGAAGAATATGGCCGGCTAATAGGCGTCAGCGCTATGAGACAGTGACATGGTCGTGCTGGACTTACTTTAGATAGAAATGCTTGAGGTACAGCAGCCATTTTCATGAGGAGGATCTTCCCTTAAAGATGACATCTTATACTCCTGCATTGTCTCCTGTCATTACATCATAGTCCTCAAATATGAGAGTATCTGTGACACGGAGCTCCCTGCCTGGTCTGTAAAAAAAAAAAAAAAATGCTGAAGCTTGAACATCATGTTCTGCACATGAGCCGAAGCAGACCTAATACCAGGATGATGATTGGAGGTTGATGGCTAGTGTCACTTGTCACAGGTCAACCATATCTACTTTAGTCAAGGAATTTGTGATAAGCAAATATAAAGGAAAACACTTTCATTTCAATGAAGCAGTGTGACTCAGTGTCACCAAGGCCACCCAAAAAGCTATTTTTCCACAAATTTGACTTTGGTGTAAACCCCTAAAACACTACATGGTGTCCGATTTTTTTGAGATGGTAAACAGGCCACTTCTGCATTCTTTGTTTAAACTTGTGCCAGTTGGCACAATTGTTGTCAAAGACGAGAGGTTTAACGTGATGGAGTGCCATCCTCCCACCTGTGCCACCATGCATGCTGTGCGGCTTTCAAGGAATGAAGATGATGCTACCTGAATTAATCAAGCTGCTATTTCCCAGTTGGTATGTTTGGGTTTCAATTTAACAATTTATTAGAATTTAGCAAACATCTATGTGTGCGACGGTAACTCAGTGTGTTGTTTTATTCTTCTCATTTTTATTTCCCTTAGGCTTTTGCCGGTGTTCTAGTTATTTAAGATACCATATAATAAGGAGCACCTTAGTGGGGCCAGCAATTTCAGCTTTCAGTGTTGGTTGACCTGATGGCTACTGTGCTGATCATTTATTGTCATTATTATGGGTGAATTAATAGGAAAAATGACAAAATTGAGTAAAAACATTTAAAGCTTTATTTTTAAATGTCTCTACATATCAGATGCTGCACTTTTCTAAATGTATAAGCAGATGCCTTGAATGTAGTGCCAGTTCTTCAGCAGTCACACAGCACTGGGCTAATTTAGGGTCCACAGTCCTCCTGAAGAGAGCCGTCGGAGACACCAGGAGAACAGTGGCTGGGCTCTCCTAGAGCTGAGAGGCCACCATGTTAATGTGCTGCCTCAGCTCCACTTTCTTCAATGTGTACCCTGAAATGGCAGATGATGTGAAGATAGACAGTTCCATGCAAGCATGAATATGTAGGAAATCTGCTAAGGGGAACTGCATTCAAAATGGCCTCTACAGGGCTCAGTGATTCAAGAGTTTGGTGGGGGGGATAAGTAAAAGGAGGTAAGAGATGGGAGCTTGGCTGGGGCTGTGCCTTCTGTTAAGTACCTGCAAATATCGCAGCTTTTTAAAAATCGGTCTTATTTCCAGAAGATTCATCCACTTCAAGTTAGCAACAGTAAAAATTAAAGCCATAATTAAATACATAAATGTGAAAGAGCACATAATTAGATTCACATACTGTAAATAAGCACATAATCCTACATACTGTAACTGGGTGGTAACAGAGCACTAAACTCTGCCCACCACTCAGCACCTCAACTCCACTGCTCCTCCAACAGGCACAAATAGAGCAAAAGAGGCTACAAATGAAAGCACAACTCACCCAGGGGCTCTGACTTCACTCAGGGACACAGCTGTAGTAGCACAAGGAGGACGACGTCAGCTCAAATGTTTGGCAATGCATCCTGGACACAATTAGAAACAGAAACTCGAGTGCATTGCTGGGAAAGCCCTTCGCCACATTTGCATATAATCAAACGAGAAATGAAAAAACAGGGCCGATTCACTTGGGTTGAGCTCTCCCCTTGATGGATTGGTGTTGACTGAAACTTGGACAGAAGCACTGAGGATGTAAGCTGTCCGAGTGGAGAACGTCTCTCGGTGAGCGATACGATGCGTTGTGGTGAGTTTCCCATGAAGGGTCCACTCAGCCCTCCACATTCTCAGGGCTTTGGAAGCATTTGGGCCAGCAAGAAGTAGCAATTCCTAGTGCAGTCATCAATATGTTGCAATGATAAAGAGAAGGCCAGGCCTCTCATCCAGTCTTATCTCAAAGATGTCCACGTCAGGGTATCTGCTGTGTTTGACTGTGATAGCCGACACAAGGAGGACATTTTTATTCAATGTAGTTGTATTCATCTAATGAGTGGATGGTTTTTAAACAGCCAGGTCGTAACTTCAGAAAATCGACAATACAATCTCAGCACCAGTTAATGACACAAATGTCAAATCACAGATTAGCAACAGCTAGGATCTGAGAAGCTGCTGCTAGCATATTGTAATGGTGCCGACTCTAGTAGCAGTGGAGATGAAGCAGGAACCGTGAAGAACAGTGGCACCACAGTAGGAAAACACAATAGACAGAGATGGTGGACCATTGTTCAAATGAACAGCTACAGGGACAGCTTATAAAAAAGGTGAATCCACCAGAGGCCCAGTGTGACTTTCTTAGCGGGGTATAGTGCAACAGTCCAGGGATACATAGGAGCCGAGGGCTTGGAGGGAGGTACACATAAAGAAGGGCCCCACTTGTCTAACTAACTAACTAACTCCTCCTGCTGCTCAGCGACATGTGAGAACTTCTTTGAGAACCAAAGGTGTCCACTTTACAATTGGTGGAACATGCTTAGCTGTGACAACACAGAGCAAATATAGGATATCAAGTTAACAAATGAGCTATAAAATGAGCAAACATCTCTTCAGTTTTCATGTACTAGAGCTGTATGGAAAAGAGCCGTCTGGAAAGACGGTGTTAATGATGGACCACCCTTACTGATCATCATCTCCAATGATGGTTTGTGGACCTGCAACACTGAGCACATTGTAAACCAAATTTTGGAAAGGCCATAGTCTGTGTAATAATGGAGGGAATTTTAAAAGTCCAGCGTCACACAGGACTTGCAAGCAGCGGTTTGTATTGCTAAGCTAAATGGCTGGCTGCCGATCGAGCTGCTTACCTGCGACTGAGCTCACTGCATGGCTGCACGTGCTGCCGGTTACGTTCAGCGACAGGCATGCAAACAAAACCACCAGATGACTGAACGTTGTGTGCAGTATCTAACCGTTCAACTCGGCTGCTATGTATCCAACTGTGTCAAAACTAAATTAATTTAACTGTAAGTAGAAAGTGGAAGCCGCTAGACCAGGGGATCTTAACCTGAGATCTGTGGACCCCTAGGGGGTCCATGGGTGGATTTCAGGGAGTCTGTGAAAGTTAGATAAAAATTAATATTTATATTCACTATACAGCCTGGTACTGTTGATTTAGAGTATATGTAGTAGTTAAAATAGTAATGGTAGTAGGACACATAGTGGTAGTCTGTTTTAGTTTGTATTTGTATATAGGATTGTATTTCATAATTATAATGAGTGGCCATTTTGTTTTTTTTGTTTTTTTTTTTTAAGATTATTTAAAGTTTAATAATACTTTGTGTATGTCATATACTGTATGTATGAGACAATCAAATCTCAATAAATAAAGTACATTATATTCATCACATGCAAAGTTGTGTTTATGTCAAATATTTCTGAGGAAAGAGGTCCATACCTTTCATCAGACTCTTAAAGGGGTCCATGACACAAAAAAGGTGAAGAATCACGGCGCTAAATGAAAATAAATTAAATTTGGTTTAAATACTTGGGGTGTTTATTTGTAATTGAGAAATTTGTGTAAGATGAATCTGTTGTAACAAGAGATCCACCTGTAATTAGCCATCACATCCACTGTCATCAAGAGTTTGATGCTGGAGGTTCTTCGCTTGGCCCGCTTTCACTCTCAGTGCTTCTGTGTGGTTGGAATAAAGTAACTAAAGCCGGGGGCAGGCTGCTAAAATCCTGTAAAGTACTTTGGTCGTTTTCAGGTACGCATGACACTTTCTTTTTACTCTGAATCTGCCAAATCCAAGTCAGCATGATTGAGGGGGAGGTTGGAGCACACAACAAGATTCTGTTCACACACCAACCCTTACTTCCTGGCACTGAGGCCATTTATAGTCATACTTTATTTTAGATAAAATAATTCACGTATCCGAGATCTAGTATTGGCCTCACTTTCGATGTTTTTGATGATGAAAAGTATCTGAAGTACCATGCCAGTGTTTTCTTATTGTACTGGCACAGGCTGCACTGTGTGAATGGCCCACCTTAGTTAAAAGAAGAGGCCCAGGAGTTGAATTTCAGTTTGTAGCAGAACGCTAAGGAGAGAGGGGTGGTAAACAGAATGTGAAAACCGGGCGACAGCGTTTAACTCCTCCACTTAACATCATCTGTCACTTATTCCAATTATGTGGCTCAGTTTTACTTAACCATTGCAAGCTTGCAGTTCCCCTGTGTGCTGGTAGATGGTGCTGTATACAACCCTACACTACTGAATTCCTACAGTGCCATTGTGTTTCTTGGTTTCAGCATATTCTCTTTCATTACACCATCACTTTTTTGTATTTGTTTCTATCAATTGTAAAAAAGAATTCAAAGTTTTTCTTTCACCATCATTTTTTGTTTGTGAACACCAACATGTTGTTTTCACAAGTGGGTCCTATTACCATCATGTGAATGAAACTGATATGATGTATTACGTCAATGGCATTCTGCTAGAAGACCGCAGCACCCAATTTCTTCAGAATCCTTCAGTGGTTCAAAGAAATGTCAGAAAAAGCCGTGACACAAAGAAAATTCTTATGGTCACGCTCTTTTGGTTTTGAACTTATGCTCTTTGATTGTGAGTTTTGTTTTGTCCCTTTGATTTAGTTTTTTGGTGGGACTAACACTGTTCTTTGTATTTTCCTCAAGTGTGACTTTACTAACCCCTTTAACATCAATTCGATCTGCTGGTCAAGATCTCTCCCGTTCATTCATGGTTCTTCCTACGTGTCTTTAACATTCACCGCAGTCACTTTAGGGTTTCAGACGTGACAAAAACACACAATGTGAATCATAATGGCCCCTGAAATGTACCACTCAAGGCACAGTAGTCATGGTTATGTACACAGACACCCCTTCTATTATAGAGAACTCCATACCAAAGCATTTTCAAGTACAGGTAAGATATGCAGTTAAACTGTGAACTTTCTATTATTTATAGGTGGGGCCAACACAGGCTCAGGGTCACCCAGCAAGTCACTGCTGGGAACTGAAGCGCCAGCCTTGGTTTTGGCATCTACTGTCGGTCCTTACCCACTGCCAGAATGTCACTTATAAACAGACACTGACATAGTCGCTTTCACGTCCCTATTCATTTTTGCTCTGCATTGCAGTCAAGTTGGCCACTCTTCCCCAAGAATATTAAAAACACATGAACATGAAACAAGATCATAAGTTCATATGAATTACATTTCAATAAATATTCCTGTTATTAAGTAAACTAATCCATTCATCCATCTACCAGATGAACACGGTTAATCATTTTAGCGTTGCTATCTGTCCTGCCAGCCATAAAGTAGTCCTTTGCATGTCACACAACTCACCCACATCAGGACAAGTTAGGGTCTTAAAATCTGCTCGTCTTTGGCATGAAGGAGGAAACTCCACACACCGACTTGTGCAGCGATCTAAAGATGACGACGGAGCCAGGAAAATAACATGAAAATAAAATTGTTTTTTATGGATACACATGCACAGTCACTAAATTTCAGGCTTGGAGTGGGTAGTATGGCCTAAAACCAATATCACAGTAAAACTGAAAATTCCAACAGTAATGCCAGATACTGCTATAATATGTGTATACAGGTGGAATCGCATTGTAACAAAATTTATGGGACCAAAAAATATTTCATTTTAACAAATATAGGGAAAATATGTATACTATTATGACTGGGCTGTCGGCGATTCACCATCTCTAATGGCAGGGTGGATGGACAGCTCCATAGCTGCTCTGCTGCATCTGGTAAGCAGTAAACCAAGGGCAAAGCAATGGATTGTCCTCTGCAGAATCAGGTTTACTGCATAACTTACTTGTCGCACAATGTTCAGAAGAATGAACACCGAGCTTGAACCTGCTCTTCCTCACACTCTCTTGGTCCACCACCGTGGTGATTCCAAGCTGCTGGTGTTCTAAGCAAAAGATGGAAGCTAAAGCACGATGCTTGGCTATGATGTGACTCCTATCTCATGTGCTTGAGTTCTAAAGGAACAGCTCCAGTTTTGAATGAAGTCTTGAGACTGTACCTGCTTACTCTATACAAGTGCCTGTAACTTCCTTGGAAACTTGGACTCGCCTTCCTCTCTGTCATGCAACTCTGTGACCCAAACTTGACAATTCTCTTATAAAAAAATAGCACTTCTTAAACTGCAAAAAAATGTATTTGAAAATGAGACTTTTTTTTTTCTAATGGAAATACAGAACAGGCCAGTATCCATACACAAAAACTACCCACACGGACGCTTGGTGGAGCACTGACACAGAATTCAGGTAGGTGCCTTCACTCACCGAGACTGCCCACGACCAGAAATTTCACAACAGACCGTCACTTTCTTTTGGTCTAACAAGAAAGACCAACAGCCTGTTAAAAGGTTCCCCAAGACTCTGAAAAAGTATAGGTGCAGAATTAAGTATTTTTTTGCATTGCATTATCATCTTTGGTGGTCTTTATTGGTGAAGAAAACGTTTGTTATACTGAAATCTACATTCTGTTAACACAAAAATCTGTTAAACAGGATGTTTTTTGAATGTTTGTCTGGGCCAACAAAAAGTATTCATTATTCTGAAAATTTTGTTACTTCAGTATTTGCTATAGCAGGATCTCACCTGTATACCTTTAAGTCTGAAACTTACTTTCTTAACAAATAACAACTGTATTAAGTTCATTAATTTTTTTTTACCAACACATCTCTGCTCCATCAAAATGTTTATTGATGCCCTTCTACTCAAATAGATTTGACTGCAGGTGTTCCCCTCATTTTAACTCTAAAAGGTTGGCGTCATTTGTTCGCTTGCTCACGCTACTACTGCCAGGCAAACAAAAGATGCAGCTTCTTCCTGTCAGCATTAACTCCGCGCATAGCACTCTGGGTATTTCTCTGAACTCATTTATTACTCATTTTTTAATCAAAGCCTACAGCATTATGGAGGACCAATCCCTCACACGTCTTCTTT
This sequence comes from Erpetoichthys calabaricus, assembly GCF_900747795.2. Lineage (NCBI taxonomy): Eukaryota > Metazoa > Chordata > Cladistia > Polypteriformes > Polypteridae > Erpetoichthys > Erpetoichthys calabaricus. The sequence continues at coordinate 273,720,216 of NC_041394.2, forward strand.
GTCCCACTTCAATCTGGCAGAAAGTACCGTAGTATCTGAGCCAGTTCTGCTAAAGCTTCTACCCCCTTAGCTGACGGGATTCTGAACTCCATGCTTGCCGCCCCTCTGTTCTCAGATCTGCTACTGGTAGTCTATCTACATACGGGACATCTGTTACTACTGCTTTCTCGATTAATTATCAGCCATTGTCATCACTAAATTACTTAGTTTATTTCTATTAATTTGCCTAATAATCATTTGTCTGTCTGTTTATAGTATAATATAGTTCTTCACATGTCTTGTAATCGTCTGGACTTTATGGATATGCTGCACTGCCATCCTGGGGAATGCCATTTCATGCCACTGTCTAAGGATGGTATAAGAGTAAAGCCACTTGACTTGAAGTTCACTTACAAGTCCATACACAAAGACAATAAGTTTGATACTCTAATACAGGGATATCAAATCCCATTTCCAGTTTCATTCTCCATGTATGTTTCATGTTATCAGCCCAGCAGCTCATTGCTAGTATTTCTTAATGGGGCTTTACAAACCGCTACCCCGGTGTTCCCCTGAAATAACAAGACATCACACTTATATACAGTAGTTAAATGGTGTGATTATAGTGAACTGAAACCACAAAAGAACAACACGCTCATACACAATTCTCAAACAAGACCAACACAAAACAACTAAAGGCACCACATATGACCAACAAGTACTAATCCTGACGATATGCAAGTTCAATCCAAAATCCAGTGAAGCTCAGTTCAATGCCATAGAGAAGATGGGGAGACTTCCCACTGGGCACAGCACCACCAGTATCCTCCTCAGAATCGTATCCTGTATTGTAGATTGTATTTGTATCTATCCTCAGTATCCTGGTTCAGAATTGGCCATTTCTGCAATTGCAGATCTACTCTGATGTTTGAAAAATCCCTCCTGTGCTAAGTAAGGGCTTCCTTTTCCTTTTATGTGCGAGAGCCAGAGAGGGTTGACAACATCCTGCTCTTGCCATTGGCCCGTCCACAGTGTGTGTGTTCTCTCTCTCTCATCTTCCCTCCACTCCAGGACAAGTCAAGGGGTAGACAAACAACACAGATGTGACAACCTTTACAATGTTTAAATGTGTTGGCAAGTTTTGATTTTTATCATCCCAATAAAACGGTTTATTCATAATCTACACTGGAAGAAGAATGCCCTCCAGTATACTAGCTCAACTGGTATAGGGCGCACTACTACTAAAGGTTTACTTATTTGCCACATCACCGTATCAACGTAAGAATATAGCAGAGAGATCTGCCAAGGACACTAGGAGAATGGGCAAACTCCACTGCAACACCGAGCAACCTGGGAATTTCATTCAGGTAATTGGAGCCAAGAGACAGAAATACGAACTACTGTGCCACTCATCATAAATCCTAACACAAAGCTTCAATATGAGTCAGTCTAGAGAACAAATTTTAAATGTGTACACCTCATCATCAAGTACAGACACAGTACACTGGCAGTTTTAACAGCACAAAAGAGCTTCATCATTGCCATTCACCAGTTCTGGGCAGAACCCAGAAAAAGTAATCCAAAACATGTGGTCTGCATTTGACCGTCACCACTCCTCTTCTAGTAAGAAAACAAAGCTTTTAGCACTTTCATTTTTCATGCCACATGATCAGCCAAGCTATCGTTTCCCATCAACCAACTTCAGTTTATACTCTTAACGTGGAGTAGTAGCACATACACAATTTCCCAGCCTGTATTTGACTGTTCTGGTCATTCTATTGTAGATTTTAAATAGCCGACTATTTTACACTCAACCCAATTAACACGACCATCTTGTGGTGTGCAATCTTTTTGGTCAATAAGATTACACTCTGGCCAGCAGCGGTGGTACAATGACAACAGTCAGACCTCTTGTGTTTGTTATTATTATAATTATTATAATAACAGACATGAAGTAACGTCACTGGAGAGGCATGGATGTATTTAAAAATAAGTTTTTACCTTACAAGCTGCCTTTTTCTCTCTTTAATAATCATTGTAACAATCCAGCAAAACAATTAGTTTATGATGAAAATGCCATGTTGACCAGAAAATGTTACCACATCTTAAATCTATTTATATATAAATAGATAAGTAAATCAACTAATTCAGACTTTAATCTGTTTCATGTCCGTATCATTATTATTAAATAAAAAGACACTCTACGGGCACTCTTTACAATAACTGAAGCAAGACGACAACTTGTGCATTTTAAATTTAGACCGACCCCCAACCCCCACCAGCGTCCCAGGACAGGGCGACAAAAATGAGATTACACAGAATTGTTATGTTTCACTTGGCATTCTGCAGCCTGGCATGAAGGAAGGCCAGCCAGTTCAAATATGCCTCCCACCAAAACACCCCCTTTTTTTTTTTTTTTGATTGCGACCCACCAACCTCAAGAGGATAGAAAAACAAGCTTTTAACACGGCCACAAGCCTTGGCATCTGCAGCTGCAAACAGCCTCCATCTCTAATGAAAGCCAGTTACCATAACAGTGTTCCCATAGCGACACTCCAGGGACCGGACCGCCGCTGGCTCCCACATTCAGGACAGCTGGAAGCTGTTAGATCAATATGGCGTGAGAAAGTTTGGGTTTTTTTTTTTTCTCGTTTTCTTTCTTGCACCCCTCCACCCCACCCCCTGCCTTTCAGCTTTCAAGTGTAATGCTCCACATTTCTGAGGCGTGGGTTTGTACTGTCAGGGGACTGGGGTTAGCCTAATCCATCCCCACTTCGGAACAAAGGCATGGCAGCCTTTCATTATGCAATTTTAATTTGCGCCTTTCTTTTTCTTTTTTCCTTTTTAAGGGTAATTTCATTTAAAGGCAACAATTTATTCCTAAATAAAAAAAAAATGAACTATTTGTTTATGCATTTTGTCTGTTTCATTCTGGATAACGCAAAAAAAAAAAAAAAAGTGTCCAAGAGGCGCTTTTCCAAGTGCTGTATCAATGATCTCCACAGACTTGGTTTGGCCTCTGGTCGTTCACGTCATACGATATTCTTCTCTACAGCCCATTTGTGTCAGAACTCCATTCTCCTCATTCCTGGAGGGCTGTGCACAGCAAATGAGGGGTGAGCTAACATTATCTCACTCCACCTCTCAAGCCTGTTGGCAGCTACTTTTCTATTAGTTATTCCTGTCTCAACCACACTGTGTAAATCGTTCACATATTTCTCAAAATGCTGAAGACGCTCAAGTGTCCCACAAGTAACCAGCGGTGGGCCTTGTGGTCTACAGTGCAATGCCTCAGCCATGAGTTGACGGTGCCTGTCAGTGCCGGTTTATTACCCAGAACCTAAAATGCCCACTTCAGGTGACAATTAGGTCAAGGTGGGCAAAGGGGCCAATGTAACCCTCTTCATCTCTTCCAAGTCATATCATTCACCTGCAAACTGGTTTACTGAAGTCATGGCCATGTGGTATCTCCAAGATGTTTGCCTAACTATAATGCAGCATTCATATATTTGAGTCCTACCTATCCAAGTAACTCGAATCTCTTCCGCCTTAGAGGTGATCAATATAAATAGAGGAGTACAGTAAAATGGTGTCACTCTGACCTTTTCTTTAAAATGCCAGGAGCTGAAAACGAGCCGGAGAGGGTTGAGCAGGGAAGACAACACAGAGATACACTGGGGCTCAAGAAGAAGCAAAGCCAGTTCCGACTCTGCTTTTATTCTTGGCATCTATTTCTTGGTTTTTATCTTATACAACAAACTGTATTTATGGATTGTTTATTAAAGATTGTTGCACTGCACTTTTTTGAACACTGTTGTGAAGTTTCATTAAATGCACCATGCACTTTTGCACCATAGCCTGTTATATGTGTCCTCATTCACTGCAGTCCACCTCAGCTATGACTATCAACGTCCCGGGAGACAGAAGGCGCCCAGGGCATCACAGAGGTCCTGACTAACAGCATTTCCAATTAACTCAAACATGACTTCTCTCTAATTAACTGAGCAAAAGTGGCATATTAGAATGGACATCATCTATTGCTCAATTTGTTCCAAGAATGCACATCAGCCTTTTCATTTTCCATTTACAGGCAAACAACCAACACAATGTAATAAGCTTGACGAAATACAGCATAGCTTGCTGAAAATATATACAAACACATATACATACATACTATATATATATATATATATATATATATATATATATATATATACATATATATATACATACATACACACACACACGTTTTATATATATATATATATATATAAATAAACCGCTTCCTCAACTGTGCATTTCTAGGATATTGCATAAAACTCCCAAGAGGAGAATGGATTCAACACTTCACTAGGTCAGAGACTTTTAAAAATGCAGGAACCTCTACTACTCTCTTTATAATAATAATAGCAATTCATTATCTTTAGATGCTGTGGTTTCGCTATAAACTCCTAAGCACTTGTTTTAATTAAACCAAGTTACTGATGTCCATAAATTATTTGTATTGTTGGAGGCCCTGACAAATACAAAAGAAAACGAATGGACTTAACTCAATCCACACCAAACATTTCCTGTAGGTGTGCATTCTTTAAACATGCCTGCTGCCGAGTGTTTGTTTCTACGCACTGTCCATTACATATGTTGCCAGCCATTTGGTCTTTCTACATTGCCTTTAGGAGGAGTTCTTCACTTGAAATGTCATTACTCATTTTCCCAATAAACCCACTAAATTAAATTCAGGATTATAGTGCAGAGACTGTCCAAATATATTCAACCACAAACGAGAAAACAACCTGTTATGACCCGTGTCCTATAATCTAGGATTAGCACGACCAGTCCAAATCAAAAAATGACTATGCTTCAATCAAAAAATTAGCATTAAGTGCACTTCATGTATAAAAAGTGATTAATAAATAATAATAAACTCTAAAGATGTCCTCCAAAAGAGTATTACTCAAATTCCCAATGTGTCATTAACGTGCAATGAATAAGAAACAAAACAAAACAACGAATGGTCATTCCATGTTTAACAAGAGCTCTCAGAAACCTTCAGCTGAACTCCGAGACCAGCAGAGTCTCACCGACCGCAGCACTAACTTAGAACTCCTGGACCTCACACAGTGGACCAGACTTCACCAACCTTCTTTTCTTTAGTTCATACTTATGAAATCAAACTCCATACATAACAATGAGAGAATAAACAATACTAATCAGTGGGAATATAATTGTCACTCTGACACCAGACCACTGGTTTGGTTGAATTAGCACTCAAATTGGCATCTTTTAACAAGTGCACATTACTGTGCGATTGCAAACTTTCTGCTAAGAAACAAAATTATGACTTTTAGTTTGCAGGATACAGGAAATTACATTCACACATTTATTTAAATCAGAATTGCCTACTCCAATATTTTATCCATAGGCCACTTGTATTTTTCTTTGCAGCAGCATTTTGAATTAACTGTAAATAGATTATGACTAGTGAAGCACAGCCACATAACTCCTGTTCTTAAGTTGTCACTTGGAATTCCAGTTAAGTTTAGGATTGATTTCAAAATTCATCTTCTTGCATATAAAGCTTTAAATGCCTTGGGCCCTTAAATTACTTTAAATAATGTATTAATACATTTATGCTATTTGCTTCCCTGATCAAAAGAGAAGACATGTCAATTGAGAGAAATCACTCTTATTCTTAAGTCTGAAAGCCTTTTATCATCATAAATAAAAAATGCATTTATGGGATCTTTGTTAGTTAATTATTGATCTTATTGACCACACTTTATTTGGTCAGTGAGCAGATCTCTCCATGAAAGAATTCATATTGGAATTCCCAGACTAACCGTTTGCAAGGATTAAATCTGGTTTAATAAAGAAGAATAAATATAGAACGCTGCTAAAGATGAATTACAGCACTCACAAAGCTGCTTTATAATCATCCATCCAAGCCAGGTGGTACCACATATGTACAAAATAATTAGAAGGAATATATATAAAAATAAAAGGTTAATACACAGAATATAAATAATTTACATGTAGGACTTTATTTTGCAAAATTTACAGCAACATTTATCAAATCAAACGGATCATTTGTCCAATCAGTAAAACTTTATTTTTAAGACTGGGTAGGAATTCCTTGTGATTTTTTGATATAAAGTGTAAATTACATTTAAAGTAAATGTTTTCACTAGTTCTTAGGTAAACTAAACAGCATTTTAGGAGTGTGTGGTGTGTTGTGTTCAGACCACTTGGGCAACAGTTTGCTGCTCTTAAACTAATATCCAGACTCAATGGTACTGGGCCAAGAAACACAAAACCTTAACAAAATTGCTTGTTACTTTCAAATATCCTTTAAAAGGTACCAGCATCTCTGAACATAAACTCCTAATAAAGCCTGGAGTCAAAGTAATTACTTGTCACCGTTACGTGAACAGAAACGTTCAGATTCTATTCCCACACACTGCTTGTTGTTAGTACACAGTGTGCTTTCTCTCAGTAAACAAAACACACTACATATTGCTTGCTTTCAGACTGAATTTATTCTGCAGTGCATAATTACTATTTTCATTTTTTTTAATAAATGTAGTGAGTTGAACAGTGCCTGGGAAAGTAAATTGAGTTCACTTTATTTTTATACAGTGGGGCAAAAAAGTATTTAGTCAGCCACCAATTGTGCAAGTTCTCCCTCTTAAAAAGATGAGAGAGGCCTGTAATTTTCATCATAGGTATACCTCAACTACGAGAGACAAAATGAGAACAAAAATCCAGAAAATCACATTGTCTGATTTTTAAAGAATTTATTTGCAAATTATGGTGGAAAAAAAGTATTTGGTCAATAACAAAAGTTCACCTCAATACTTTGTTATATACCCTTTGTTGGCAATGACAGAGGTCAAACGTTTTCTGTAAGTCTTCACAAGGTTTTCACACACTGTTGCTGGTATTTTGGCCCATTCCTCCATGCAGATCTCCTCTAGACCAGTGATGTTTTGGGGCTGTCGCTGGGCAACACGGACTTTCAACTCCCTCCAAAAATTTTCCATGGGGCTGAGATCTGGAGACTGGCTAGGCCACTCCAGGACCTTGAAATGCTTCTTATGAAGCCACTCCTTCGTTACCCAGGCGGTGTGTTTAGGATCATTGTCATGCTGAAAGACCCAGCCACGTTTCATCTTCAATGCCCTTGCTGATGGAAGGTGGTTTTCACTCAAAATCTGACGATACATGGCCCCATTCATTCTTTCCTTTACACCGATCAGTCGTCCTGGTTCCTTTGCAGAAAAACAGCCCCAAAGCATGATGTTTCCACCCCCATGCTTTACAGTAGGTATGGTGTTCTTTGGATGCAACTCAGCATTCTTTCTCCTCCAAACACGATGAGTAGTTTTTTTTTTCATCTGACCATATGACATTCTCCCAGTCCTCTTCTAGATCATCCAGATGCTCTCTAGCAAACTTCAGACGGGCCTGCACATGTACTGGCTTAAGCAGGGGAACACGTCTGGCACTGCAGGATTTGAGTCCCTGGCAGCGTAGTGTGTTACTGATGGTAGCCTTTGTTACTTTGGTCCCAGCTCTCTGCAGGTCATTCACTAGGTTCCCCCGTGTGGTTCTGGGATTTTTTCTCACCGTTCTTGTGATCATTTTGACCCCACGGGGTGAGATCTTGTGTGGAGCCCCAGATCGAGGGAGATTATCAGTGGTCTTGTATGTCTTCCATTTTCTAATAATTGCTCCCACAGTTGATTTCTTCACACCAAGCTGCTTACCTATTGCAGATTCAGTCTTCCCAGCCTGGTGCAGGTCTACAATTTTGTTTCTGGTGTCCTTTGACAGCTCTTTGGTCTTGGCCATAGTGGAGTTTGGAGTGTGACTGTTTGAGGTTGTGGACAGGTGTCTTTTATATTGATAACGAGTTCAAACAGGTGCCATTAATACAGGTAACGAGTGGAGGACAGAGGAGCCTCTTACAGAAGAAGTTACAGGTCTGTGAGAGCCAGAAATCTTGCTTGGTTGTAGGTGACCAAATACTTTTTTTCCACCATAATTTGCAAATAAATTCTTTAAAATCAGACAATGTGATTTTCTGGATTTTTTTTTCTCATTTTGTCTCTCATAGTTGAGGTATACCTATGAGGAAAATTACAGGCCTCTCTCATCTTTATAAGTGGGAGAACTTGCACAATTGGTGGCTGACTAAATACTTTTTTGCCCCACTATACATCTCTCTGCTAAAGACCATCTCAGAGCACTACACTAACAACTAGTGCAAAAACAACAGAAAAACATGTACGCATATAACAGCACATGCCTAAATAAAAAGTGTAAGAGAAATCAATGAACTTTGTATTCTAATAAAAATGAGGCCTTGCTCCATGGCCAGGAGTAACTGGCAATTTGAAGTTGTTGTGGTACCAAGTGAACACTGACAACACAAAGAATGATGACAGTCACAATTTTGTTTAATAAAAACCAACTAATAAATGTTTTTGCATTATGGCTAGCTTAATCAGCAGTCCACATAGGGATAGGCTATGTGAAACAGATCTAACCCTTTTGAAACTTTTCTATGGCCTCAATCCAGACCTGGCACTGCATGTTTATCGGGGAGTGGTGGTGGTCTGGGGTTTACATCTTCTTAAAGAGGGTGCCATCTCCTCAACTGAACCGTGCATTTTGAACAACAGGATTTTCAAACAGTTTCACTTACTTAACTTGTACTGTGTGTATTCACCACTCCTCTTCAATGCTATAGGAAGGAATAAAACCAGGCAGCAGCTTTCATAGTTCTGGAAAAAACTTCTGGGGTAGTTGCTCGAACAGAAATTAGTCTCAGGTCAAATCTATGTGATGACCCCTGCTCTACATCATATAGTAGGCTTGTTTGAATTTTACTAAGGAAATAAGAGAAAAAAAATAACCTGATGATTTGGAATACTTAAATATTAAAGCCGTTAGCCTAAAAATTTCATATCTGAATTGAAAAGCATACTCACCCAAATAAAAACGTTACAAATTTCAACATCAGTAAGCGAAGAGGTTATTGTGATAGTAAAATTATACATTCATCCTTTAAAAGGGTACAAATATTAATCATTCAAAAGTACAATGCAATTTCATACAAAATGTACAAATTATTTATTGAGAAAATAATGTACAACAGAGCAATGCGAATGCTTTATATTCCAACTTTCAATAACCAGTCCAGCTTCAAAACATTTATATTGTCTTCATGTGATTTCCCTGAATTCACCTCATAGAAAAAGAGAGGTGCAGGGAGCAAAACACAACTCCATTAGAATTACAGTATAATCAAAGTAAACTGCTCCAAAATGTTCACAAGAAGGAATACACCACAGAGTGGAGACTGAGCGTGACCTCTGGAAACTGATCGGTATGTTGTATGTATGCTGTGGTCTTTTGTTACTGCATATTCACAGATAAATTAGAACTATTAATATAACCTTAAGCCAAAAAAATAAGTAATAAAAATCATAGAATACGTTAAGTGTGACTGCACATATCAAAAATGTGTATATAATGTTTTACTGATGAATTAACGCAACTGGAAGCATTATTTGCTTACCTATTTGACAACAACAAGATTAAAATACACAACTAGTAGAAATAATAACAGAATACTGACCAAATGATGAGCATACATAATCACTTTTTGCTATAAAGCATACCAAACATTTCTTTCTTCAAAAAGCACACTGAAAGCAGTAGCCAAAGATCCAGTAGTTCAGAATTATACTCTTAGTGAACTGTGAAAAATTATCCTGGAGTGTAATTTTAAATTGATCTGAATTACATCCACACCAAAAGTACCTGAAAATGTAAAATAATCAAGACTGCCAATTCATGTCACTAATTACTAACATAACAAGGGTGCACCCTGAATGAATGCTCCCAGCAGGGTAAGTTTAAACTGCACACCACATGATTATGAATTTGAAGAAAGAAAAAAAAAAAAAAGAGACCTTGTGTAGCTTTCAACCCTGTTAAACATAATAAAGCAAAAAAAAAAAAACATTATTATGCAAGTTCTTGTAAATAAACAGACATTTCCCAGTGTTTTATTGGTGCAAGCTGCTTCCGAAATGTTTAGAATCAAATGTTCTGATATTACATAAAACTGTAAATCTCACAATTGCATCTTCAAACAAATTTATCCAATTTTATTATAGATACGAGTTTGGCTTACAAAGGGCCAGTTTCTTTTCTCTCTGGGTTATGTGATATGTACGTCCTCAAATGCTGCCTTTTGTCCTCTGATCATAATTTCAGCAAAAAGTTCTAGAATGAAGAATATTTACTGTTCATTGGAATTAATCTCTTGAAGCAAAATTATATACATTTTTGGAGTTACAATGCATTGTATTCCACACATTTTGATGGGTCAGTAGGAAAATGTTTCTGACAAATTGTCATCAATCTCTTCAGACCCTGAAATCCAAACAAAAAAAATAAGACTAAATTATTTTGAATGAAGGAAAAAAAGAAAAGTTAGAAGTACCAATGAAAAATTACTTTTGCATATTGTATAGTTTCACATACTAAAGAAATAATGAACACATGCAAAAATTAAAATTATAACTTTTTATGCTACAAATACTGTATTCACAAACTCCACATTTTATAACATTGATGGCTCAAGAATTCTGTGGTCACAGTGCAGAAAATATCAAGTAAAAAGTGTGGATACATTTGCTATGGTTCAATTCAAATCATTGGCAGTAGATTTTACTACACAAACAGAAAGATCTCCATTCTCACGCTTTGTCTTCAAAAAAGTGTTTCTTACTTGGCATAAGGTTTTATAAGCACTGAACCAGCCTGTTTATTTGTTTCAGCCTTTTCCTTTCTTCATTGTTCAGAAGGATTTATAACAAGCTGATTTACGTACAGCAGCAGTGTTTTTTCCCCTTTGTTTATAAACCAAAGAGCCACTGTTTACAAAATTAATTTCATGTAACAGGACGCTTAAATCACCAGATTTTTTGCATAAAATTTCTAATATACTATAATGCTTACCAAAACCTAACCAAAGCAAATGAGGGATTACATGCACAGAATAATGCACAATGCATTTAGATTGTAGATAATTCTCAAAATTCTCTTCACAATGCTTTTTTGTATTGACAAGTGACAATTCAGTATGTTTAAAACTTCCACATTGGGCACACACTCACATGGCTCATCTGATAACACTTCGCTGAAGCACAAAAAAAGGCCATTAAAAATAATGTCTAATGAGTTAGGGGCAGCAGAGGATCACAGAGGGACAAAGTTAGCAAAGCTGTTAAAAAAGCATACTGTACTTCATTGCTTATAATAATTAGCAAACAGTCAATGTGTAGGCACATGTTGGGATTCTGAACCCAAAGAACTGTCCATTAGCACAATAACTAAAACTTGACAAACACAGCAACCAACAAATATGACACATATCTGTTTGGTAAGGGAGCAACTTGGATACAGTCTCCAATTATGAATACTCAACTGTCAGTTCTGTGTTATGGCTAATCCTGCAGAAGCCCACATCCAAAAACAAACATCTAATCACTAACAGTGACCCTGGCATTGTGATGAAACAACACGATTCAGACAGTTTTACAGGAAATCTAAAATAATGGGTTGAACTGAGAAGTCACAAAGTCAGACATAAAATGAATAAAAATATAAAAAGTTAGAAAATGTACACGTGGCATGACAGTTGGGTGCAATCAGGAATTAGTTAATTGTTTTGTAAGTTGGAGCATTTTTCATTTTTGGTTATGTACTTCATCAACGTTATGTTTTGTGTTGTAACCAGGCCGTCAGAGAGTTACAAACCCCAACACTAACACACACAGAGTCCCAGGTTCATATGAAGGGTGTGTTTATTACACAAAATACCACCAAAAAGTAGTAAACACACAATCTCTTTTCCAATCACCTCACCACAAATCCTCTCACCACCGCAGTAGCCTCCTCCAGTTGAGTGTTGCTCTATGTCCTCCCAGCTCTGACTCACCTGGATAAGAGAATACTTAACCCTTTTATGGAGGACCCAGGAGTACTTCCAGTGCCAGGGCTGCTGCCTAATGGAAGTACTTCTGGGTCACACGGAAATCCCATACATTATGGAACACATCTCGCTACAGCACCACTTTGCAGCACCCACGGTCCCCAACAAGGCTACATCTCCCAGCATTCCCTGCTGGTTCCCAAATGGGTGTCGATATGGAGAGCTGCTGCCATCTCGTGTCCTGGGAGAATAACGTATCCCCTGCGGCTTCTTTTAAATCTGATGGGCTGTCTATCCATCCCTTCTGGGTCTGACTCCTTCCTCTCTCCTGGCCAGGATGCCTCTCTGGCTGCTCAGAGCCTCCCATCCAGGTATGGAACCATCCCCTTTTCTGGTCGGGATGACCAACCAATCCATGTGGTATTTACAGTTTATTAATTTTTTTGTTAAAATGAATCACATTTGATTAATAAAATAGTTTTTTTAAATAGCATATTACAATTAAAGCTAATCCCAGGTAGGCTTGTAGTAACTACAACAGCTTTCATAGACACAAGATTCCAACTAAGATGATGTAAAAATTTGCATCAGTTATTAGTTGCCGATTGTGAAGGGTCTATGGCTACCTATAGTTAATATTTCTTAAATATAAAATTTTTGAAAGAAATATCTGATGTAGAGATAAATATCAATGTTGAAGTGTCAAGCTCAAACTGTTCGCTGCAATAGTTTTGACCACCTTGATGGGCATTCACTGAAACACTGAACCATTATATTCTACAGATAATGCCACTATGAAGTTATTCTTAGTGTAACACAGATACGGTGAATTGACATTAATGTATTTAAGCTTCGCAACTTCAAATATATGTGTGATTTTATTTTTAATCTTTTTTTTTTTTTTATAAACTTTTCGCAACCTTGCAATTTGTAGGCTTCGTGGCTATGTTCAGTAATGAGCAGTAATAACGCCTTTTTTTTTTTTTCCATAGAATGGAATTTGAACCTTGTACTGATCTGTACTGAAGAGTTTGCTCTTGTAGAGATTTCTTTGAAAAGCCCTAATTATGAAACATCACAGATTTTGAGGTTTGATTGAATATAATAGCCATGTTCTTTACTCCACCATTATAGAATAAAGAGCTCCCTGTGTATTTGTTGCATACTTTACTGTTTTAAACAACAGTAAATAAAAAAACAAAACAAAAAAAAACAAATGCATAGTGCAAGTCCTTTTGGGCTCTAATAATGGTATTAGATAAACTTCCTGTCAGAATGTTGGTAATCACTGTCTGCTGCGAGTTTGGCGTTAACAAAATCGACCAGCTAGCTAGAGACATTGAGGCTGGCTGCTGATCCCATCATCGATCACAGCCTCAAGGTTAAACATCAGCTCGCCTCTGGTATGGTCCCATATGCCAAGACCCTTCAGGATCTCAAGACGTCGTTGGTGGATTATTTCAAGCCAGCGTGTCCTTCAAGGTCTGATGGTGGCACCTGGTAGGTTTTCTAAGCTTAGGAATAAAAAATAAAAAAAAAACTATTTTAAAATTTGTGACTCATTTTCTCCTTTTGTGGATTTGTAGCTACTAATATTAGTAGAAAATGATTAGACATACAGGAATCAAAGGCAATATGTAGCAAAACTGTAAAGGGGACTGGATTAATAAGGTGGAGTTCAGAGGGTGTTGGTCATAAAGTCTTTTTGTTATTATTTCAGTGTTCTTCTTTGTAAGCCTACATATGCTGTGTTAAAGTCCAAGTATCTCTTAATGCCATTTTCATTTGATAGACACAATTCAACCAGCTCTCTGGGACTCTTAGCATTAGCCCTGACTTTTACTTGCAGTGTCCCAGTTAAACGTGTCCAGTAGAACTTGACTGTGTGTATTTCAGAGACCGTGGGCAATGCTCCTGTATACATGTTGCGAGTATTTTAGATGTTTGTCCAATATATTACAACTGGGAATGCATTGCATGGAATGCTGTAAACTGCATTTCTTGTCTGTTATCAATTTTTTGCACTGAAAAGGACTGTCTGCAGAGAGTCTCCATGCTTGTGCGCTATCTTGATATCAGATCTGGAGAGGATGCATGCTGTACTTTCTGATATGCCAAAGTGACAAGGGAATTTGTAGTAAGTGAGGTGAGGGTCGACTGTTTTTCGAGGTCTGGGGTGTCTCCTATGTAAACATCATTTAATAAAGGTCTTGGGGTAGCTGTTTGATGTGAACAGATGGAAAAGAATGTCTTTTATTCTTTTTTTTGTCCATTGTGTTACAATGGGTGTTAAACCTTTTGAATAAAGTCCTAACAACTCCATTATCTCCATTAACCACAGAAAAATGAGTCATATACTGACATAACCTGAAAGGCTCAGCAAGGGAGAAGCTACCACTCCAAAACCGCCATAAAAAGCCAAACTGCACTTTGCAGTGGCACATGGGGACAAAGATCTTACTTTCTGGAGAAATGTCCTCTGGTCTGATGAGTCCAAGATCAAACTGTTTGGCCATAATGACCATCGTTATATTTTGAGGAAAAAAGGTGAGGCTTGCAAGTTAAAGCACACCATACCAACTGTCAAGTATGGGGGTGGAAGCCTCCTGTTGTAGGGGTGCTTTGCTGCAGGATGGTCTGGTGCACTTCACAAAATAGATGGCATCATGAGTGAGGAAGATTATGTAGCTATACTGCAGCAACATTTCAAGAGCTCAGCAAGGAACTTGAAGCTCAGTTCCAAATGGATAATGAACTCCAGGCATACCTCAAAAGGTTATGGCAAAATGGCTTAAGGAAAACAGGATCAAGGTATTGGATGGTGCGATCACAAAGCCCTGACCTGCACGTGCGAGGAAGGAGACCTACGAACCTGTCCCAGTTACACCAGTTCTCTCTTGTGGAATGTGCCAAAATTCCAACAACTTATTGTAAGAAGCTTGAGGAAGTCTACCCAATAGGTTTGGCTCAACAATTTAAAGGAAAGAAAATATTGGAGATATCGATATTCATAAAGATTTTTATTACAAACCTCTGCTTACTTGAATTCATTACAGTAGTACACAGGTGTGTGTTTTATATTATCTCTCTCTATCTCTATACCTAGCTCTCTCTCTCTCTATTTCTATATAATATAAAATAAAAATATATAATATAAAAAGGCTAATCCACTGCATGCTGTATGTACAGTGTTCACATTAACATATTACCAGGCATCCACCTGGTGTTTTTGTTACTGGATGGACAATATCTTAGGAACAGTCTCTCTAGATAATAAAAACAGCTCACTCTATAATCATGACAATACAGGAACAAACAAATATCAATTTGTGCACAGTACAACTTAGTAAAACCAAAAAATGTCAGACAAGTACCATTTTATATCTATATCTATATATATATACATACACAGTACTGTGCAAAAGTTTTAGGCAGGTGTAAAAAAAATGCTGTAAACAAAGAATGCTTTCAGAAATATAAATAATGATTGTTTATTGTTATCATTTTACAAAATGCAAAGTGAGCGAACAAAAGAAACATCTAAATCAAATCAATATTTGGTGGTACTACCTTTTGCCTTCAAACCAGCATCAATTCTTATAGGTACACTTGCACAAAGTCAGGGATTTTGTAGGATTATAGTCAGGTGTATGATCAACCAATTATACCAAACAGGTGCTAATGATCATCAATGTCACACGTAGGTTGAAACACAGTCATTAACTGAAACAGAAACAGCTGTGTAGGAGGCTTAAAACTGGGTGAGGAACAGCCAAACTCTGCTACCAAGGTGAGGTTGTGGAAGACAGTTTCATGTCATGGCAAGATTGAGCACAGCAACAAGACACAAGGTAGTTATACTGCATCAGCAAGGTCTCTCCCAGACAAAGATTTCAAAGCAGACTGGGGTTTCAAGATGTGCTGTTCAAGCTCTTTTGAAGAAGCACAAAGAAACGGGCAACGTTGAGGATCGTAGACGCAGTGGTCGGCCAAGGAAACTTAGTGCAGCAGATGAAAGACACATCAAGCTTATTACCCTTCGAAATCGGAAAATGTCCAGCAGTGCCGTAAGCTCAGAACTGGCAGAAACCAGTGGGACCCAGGTACACCCATCTACTGTCCGGAGAAGTCTGGCCAGAAGTGGTCTTCATGGAAGAGTTGCAGCCAAAAATCCATACCTCCGACGTGGAAACAAGGCCAAGCGACTCAAGTATGCACGAAAACATAGGAACTGGGGTGCAGAAAAATGGCAGCAGGTGCTCTGGACTGATGAGTCAAAATTTGAAATATTTGGCTGTAGCAGAAGGCAGTTTGTTTGTCGAAGGGCTGGAGAGCGGTACAATAATGAGTGTCTGCAGGCAACAGTGAAGCATGGTGGAGGTTCCTTGAACGTTTGGGGCTGCATTTCTGCAAATGGAGTCGGAGATTTGGTCAGGATTAATGGTGTTCTCAATGCTAAGAAATACATGCAGATACTTATCCATCATGCAATACCATCAGGGAGGCGTATGACTGGCCCCAAATTTATTCTGCAGCAGGACAACGACCCCAAACATACAGCCAAAGTCATTAAGAACTATCTTCAGCGTAAAGAAGAACAAGAAGTCCTGGAAGTGATGGTATGGCCCCCACAGAGCCCTGATCTCAATATCATCGAGTGTGCCTGGGATTACATGAAGAGACAGAAGGATGTGAGGAAGCCTACATCCACAGAAGATCTGTGGTTAGTTCTCCAAGATGTTTGGAACAACCTACCAGCCGAGTTCCTTCAAAAACTGTGTGCAAGTGTAGAAGAAGAATTGATGCTGTTTTGAAGGCAAAGGGTGGTCACACCAAATATTGATTTGATTTAGATTTCTCTTTTGTTCATTCACGGCATTTTGTTGATTGATGAAAATAAATGATTAACACTTCCATTTTTGAAAGCATTCTTTGTTTACAGCATTTTTCACACCTGCCTAAAACTTTTGCACAGTACTGTATACACACAGTTGGGTCCATAAATATTTGGACAGAGACAAGTTTTTTCTAATTTTGGTTCTGTACATTACCACAATGAATTTTAAATGAAACAACTCAGAGATGCAGTTGAAGTGCAGACTTTCAGCTCTAATTCAATGGGGTGAACAAAACGATTGCATAAACATGTGAGGCAACTAGAGCATTTTTTTTTTAAACACAATCCCTTAATTTCAGGGGCAATTCATTGTGGTAATGTACAGAACCAAGAAAAAAGTTGTCTCTGTCCAAATATTTATGGCCCTAACTGTATATAAAATCCTAAGCCTTAAACTGCAACAATTTTATGTGACCTTTTTATGTCACATTTTTTGTCACGCTTTAAAATCGGGCTTATTTTAAAACCTACATATATATGTTTGGTATCATTCTTTTCAGAAATTTTCAAACTTTAATCTGCCGTTGTTAGATTTTCAGATTCTTATTCAGTTTTTAAATTATAAACTAAAAAATATCAAGAACTCACGTCCTGCGAGACAAGGCTTTGAGCCAAGAGATTTAACCATGCCCGGGGCCAGAAATAAAACACAAAGAGTAGGACAGCTGCTGTACAGGCTTTTAAATGTTTGAAGCGCCGCACAAGATGCAGATCACGCAGCACAGCAGCAAGTCAGCAGCTGATCGAGTAAAGAGGAGGTTTATAAAAAAAAAAAAAACTTTGTTTCCCATTGTATCACCGTTTAAGAGGGTGTTTTGGAGGTGTGATTGTGTATCCTTGGGGTGCATTCAGCCCCTCTTTACAAAGCGAGCGGCAGAGACGCGAAGTGGCTGGTGCATAGCGCAGGCCAGGGGGGTTGGCGAGCGAACCAAGCAGGGGCGAACCCCCTAGTATATATATTTCTTTAATCCAAACTCAATAGTACCTATCATTACAAAACAACTGAATACAGAAAAAAGAATTCAAACACACTAACATTGCAGACTAGCAGTAAACATTTCTAAGTATTTTTGCCAAGAAGATTGCTGCAGTGATCTGCATATATTTGTCCACCAGAGCTGAACAGCTGTTTTCTTGCCATGCTGGATGGTGGAGCTAGCAGAATTTCTCACAGTAGCTTAAACTACTGGAAATACAATGCCAATTCACATAAATGTTACTGAAAAGTGCGTCACATTATTTGAAATAATCCATCAGCTGTTCTTTGCACTAGGAAATGTCTTTGTTAGCTTCAACGCCAACAGAAATGCCTGTAATATACTGCATGTTCCAAAGACTGGTTTACTGATCTCACTGGAATGTCGTCCAACAAGCTACATACGTTTTCACAAGGCTATGACTAATTTAAACTCAATGCCTTTAGTTAAAACCAATTTAACAAAATTGATAACCTTAGATAGGACAGCATTTTTCTTTTCACTTAGACTGACAATCCAGCAATGTTGCTCTAGTAGTAACAGTTCTTTTTATAAAATCAAAAATGATGATTCCCAGATTTATTAAAAGTAACACCTTTGTTCGCAACATCCCAAAATCATTTTCCGTCATACTGTACTGTATTATTGCTTACACATATTACGCATAGTAAGCAACACAGCAATAATTGAAGCATTTTGGAAGTGCATATATCAGATAAAATTTTCTAAATTACTTCATAAAATTTCTACAAGTTAACCATGTCTTAAGCATGTTCACACTGTTTTGTCTTTAGTAAAGGTGCCTTGCAGAACAATGTACAGGACTGACTATACAATTCAACATTTTTGCTAGTCACATTGAATATATTTGTATGTACTACTATCACTAGCCTGTAGGAGACATTGAAGTAAGAAAGTCCATTGTACCATCTACATGATAGTTGAAATTATTAGTGAATACATTTTACTGTGTGCATTGCAATTTGTGTTATTTTCCTATGAGCTATTTTTGCCATGAAGACATTTTAGATGCGGCGGTCAAACATACACCCAATATAACTTTCCACCACCCTACATACACCTGGAAAAGACAGTTAAATTGTTAATGCTGAATAGATTAATATAATTAGTCCAGGTCTTCAAGTTCCTATTAGCTTAAAAATAACTGTTGTTTATTTTATGAATATTTGAATAATGTCACAGTGAATTTCCACTGAGACATCTAGATTAACACAACCAGAATTGCCATTGCTTTACATAACAGCATTATAAATGTTCACCAAAAACCTTCTGTCAGAAAGGAAAAAATGTTGACCGAAGTGAAAAACTTTTATTAAAGAGATATTTAAGAATGAAATTGATACGAACATTAAAGATGTGAAGTTTCTAAATGGACTTGATTACTAGAACCACATTCACATGGGTGGCCATACAACTCAAAAACAGTCATTTTGCTTGGTATGTTAAGGCACAGACCACAGTTATTAACATGCATTAAGATAACACACATTTTGAAGCAAATGGCAGATATTCTAAACTTCAAACGGTAATTTTAAAGTGGCAAATTAGGAATACTTCTTAAAACACTTACAAAAAGGTGAAAATATAAGCAAACCTTAAAACCTGGACAAGATTTTAAATATAGCTAGCAATCAGCCAAATTAAAGTAAAACTTTTGCATATTAACGGCTATCAATACTTCTCTTCAACACAAACCAAAACAGAACAATATCATTGACTCAAGAGCGAAGTGTTTTATGCTACAAGAACATGATTCTGGTATAACAAAGCAAAGTGAATGAAATGAAAAAAATACAAATCATAAAAATGATCTAAACGAAGTAGAGTGAAATATTCCTTGTGTTCAATATATGTCCTTGAGTTCTCAGAAAGGTGCCTTGTATAAATAAAATGTATTATTATTATTATTCATACATATTTATGTTCCTGATATTAACATAAGTGAAATAATATAAGCCATTAATAAACTATCCGAAATAATGTTTATAGTAAAGACAAACGGAGTTACCTGAATGTACTTCCGCTGTGTCTCATCATTGAGAACATGAGCTACATGTTTTGAGAAGATCTTCTCACGACCTGTACGAGCATGAATACCAACCATAGTTACTCCAATAGGCCAAGGAGCATTTCCAATAGCCATCTGAAGATATGCATCATTGGCCTAAAAAAAAAAAATGAATATATTAAAACATAGTAGTAACTGATTCAAGACACTAATATATGAAGAATCCCAGGGACAGGTGAAGTAATAGTAAAATTAAGTGCTCGGTAACAAAACTGCACAATTTATTCCTTACCATGGAATTTCAATAATAGCAGGTATTTAGATACTAAAGAGAAACATGTGTTGGCACGATTTCATTTGCTTGAGCAAAAATTACACAGTGTCATTGTATTCTGCAAATGACATTCTGCTTTAACGTCAACTGAAAGAACTTTGTGTACACAGTACTTCAAAGAAAAAATGATAAAACCTATTTATTCCTGTCATAATATGCTATTTTTGTTTACTTTCCATAGGTTAAGGTGTATATTATATATATATATTATATATAAAAAACGTATTATGGTTGGGTTAGATCTGCATGTTTTAGACACATCTAAACACAGCTTTCTTCACTTGGTATACTGCCCATGTGTGAATCTGTGTCAAACAATTAGTACTGCTAAAACTACAGCTTTCTGCAAGGAAAGTAGAGAAAAGCCAAGCAAAATGACACCTTTTATTGGCTAACTAAAAAGATTACAATATGCAAGCTTTCGAGGCAACTCAGGCCCCTTCTTCAGGCAAGATGTTACATCTTGCCTGAAGAAGGGGCCTGAGTTGCCTCGAAAGCTTGCATATTGTAATCTTTTTAGTTAGCCAATAAAAGGTGTCATTTTGCTTGGCTTTTCTCTACATTCATAATGGCTAACACGGTACAACACCCTAGTACTGCAAGGAAAGTAAAATTCAAGACACATTTGATTGTTTTGACATATCTGCTGTACAGAAAATGGTGAGTTTATGTGGTTATATTTAACTTTATTAAAATCATAGTTCCTAACTTCCATGTAGATCTATTTATGCATCTGTAAATAGTGCTGTCAATTACATTTTTTAATCACACTTAATTAAATGTCATTTCATTAATTATGTTTAACCAAGGTAGTTCAGCAATATCCAGGAGTCCAATGTGAATGCCACTGCTGTACAACTTCTTAGCAACTCAAACTGCTAAGACTTGCACCTTACATAATTGTCCTATGTGAAGGTAATGTGTAAGAACTGTCAGACCTTGCTGATGATGTCCCTCAGCCCTGTACATAGAGTCATACATTCTGCTGCAGATTTTGCCGCCTAGCATCACAGCTTTTAACAGTTGCATTTTGCACGCTGTGGTCTTAAATGATAAGCCAAGGACATTGTATGTCTGAGATATTTGCCTACACTAGGTATATAAGCAATGATATTTTGTCCTTTCAGCTGTCTGGATATTTTTTTTTTTTAACCAAAAACAAGCATCATAATTTTCATCTTTCTCGGCTATTGTTAATGGAATTGCTCGCATCAGGGGTTCCTAAACTTAAGTCAAGGCCGTCCAAAATGTTCTATTATCTGGTTCTAATCATTCATTCACTCATTTTCCACCATTTAATCTAAGTCAGGTCGCATGGGCAGTAGTATTAACAGTAAGACCCATACGTCCATTTTCCCCAGTCACACTTGTCAACTTATACTGTGGGATCTCAAGGTGTTCCCAGTCCACCTGGGAGATACAATCCTCCCAGTGAGCCCTAGGTTTTCCCCAGGGTCTCCTCTCAGCTGGCTGTGCCAGTAAAACCTCCAAAGGGAGGCATCCAGGAGGCAAATATCAGATGCCCAAACTACCTCAATTGGCTCCTCTTGATGCAGAGGGTCAGCGGCTATATTCTGAGCCTCTCCCGGTTGTTTGCACTTCTCGCATTATCTCTAAGAGAGAACCCAGCCAACCTGCACACAAAGCTCATTTCGGCCACTTGTACCTGCAAGTGGTCATTACCCAAAGCTCATGACCATAGGTGAGGGTAGGGATGTAGATCGACTGGTAAATCGAGAGATTCGCCTTCAGACTCAGCACCTTCTTCACCACTACTGATCAGTATTGCTACCGTATAACTGCGTTTGCTGCCCCAATACTGTGTGTTGATCTCACCATCTCTTTTCCCCTCTCTCGTGAACAAAAACCCAAGGTACTTAAACAACCTCCACTAATAGAAGGTCAATGCTGCAAAGTGGAGCAAGATCTTGGATGCTGGTTACTGCTAACAGTAGTCACACTACATGATTTTATAAGACTACCACTGACGCATTTGTGATTAAATGTCATGTGATATCTCTAGACGTTCAACCTTTATTCTTTGTATACCACCTCCAAGAACTGAAATACTTTGAAGTTTCACCATAAACAGGAAAATAAAGCCACAGGGTACTGACTTTTTAAATTGAAGACCTACCTCTTCCACTCATTTGTTGGTCGACAGTCCTGTCTTCAATTCAAAAAAGCAACTCCCGTGAGGCTTTAGTTTCCCGTATCTTATGTGTGCCAAATATTCTGGAGGTATACATTAAACAATATATTATCAAAAAAGTATGCTTGTTGAGCATACAAATGGTTCACTGACATGGATTACGCAACACGAGTTACAAAGAATTGGCTACTACTGGTTTCTATTACTGTATATTATAAACGTTTTTCTTTCCATTCTGTATGTAAACGGGAGATGCGTTTTCTCTGAAATCACAACAAACTACATGGAGTTAAGGAATATATAATAATAATAATAAAAAAAAATTAAAAAAAACTTTTTCTGGTAGAGTATTCCTTTAAGAAGAAGGTCAGCTTCACCAATACTGCTGCACCCAGTATGAACAACACTAACTTAGATTGCAAAGGGAGTTGAAAAATGCATGAGATAAATGTCTTTAAGAAAAAGGGGGGGGGGGGGGGGGGGGGGAGAGGTATTATACTTTTGAAATAAATGAATGAACACTAATAGCCCTAATCTGTAACAAATTAAAGATTAGTGACACTTGACAATATTTGCTTACATAAACTTACCTTGACATATTCTCTTTGCAACATAAATTTTATAATATCTGTAATTGATTCTTTGATGTCAGCAGGAAGATTCTGAAAGAAAGTAACAATACATTTTAACTCGTACAATAAAAATGACACAACAAGCAAAAAATAAGCTGCTACTTTAATTGTTGAAAATATTTTCAAAAATAATGGCACACATTTAATCATCTTCTGTTGATTGATTGAAGATTAAAGATTAAATTCAGCATAAAAATTGAGACTATTTGTAATAAATGGACTTTAAAATGTTGTGTACACTACCGCCACTTCTTCTTTAGGCTGCTCCCGTTAGAGGTTGCCACAGCAGATACCGTCACTACTCTTTCCAGATTAATTTTGTGTATGAATACACTGTATTTTTATAGAAGAACTTGGCAAATTTTCAAACAATGTTCTAGCAGCAGAAAAAAATATCCTGAATGGTTGCTAAACTGTGCCATTATTTGGTTTGGGAATCTGTGTATCTCCATCCATTCATTATGTTTATGAATGCAGTTACCCAATAGACATTCTTAAATTCGTACATATAGCATTTCATAAACAATCCAATCCTCCCGATTTAAAAACCTGATCCAACTAAATACCAAATACCTCACTGACAATTAAAATACATAGAAAAACAGAAAGCAAAAGAGGGGGCAACAGATCATTTAAAGAGAGTGTGAAGCCTACCAAATTCCAATGATCTCCAAGTTCAACAATATTCTGTTTGAATAAAGCCATCTTACACTGCAAAGTTAACAAACATTCCAAATAACATACAACACACTGGGTCCAAAAAGTACTGCTAAAGTTTATTAAATATATTATTGACAGATATGAGATTTGTAAAGTAACTACTTTGGTGTTAGATATGTAGCAGGAGGAGGACTATGTAAGAATTTAAAAGTTTTTTTTTTTCTATTAATCCTTCCCTAGAGTCCTTTATGCATTCTGAACAACAAGCAGCTGTAGAGCGTATGGTGTTACATCTAATTCATGATTGAATTTAATTCACAATATTGGGTTAACAAATTAATACAGTCAGCATAGATAGTAATACTTAGTCCTCATAATAAGTAATTTTAATAACATTTAAAACAAAATTGTTTATTGAAATGGTGTTTTTTAAAAAAATCTAACTTGAATCCACAGAATGAGATGGGCACATGTATGTCTACTTGAAAATGCTGCCCCAATGGCATGCCCTCACACAACTTAATCTCTACTCCCCCCCCCCCCCCCCCCCCCCCCCCCCCGCGAACTAACACTTTGGTGCTGATTTTTAGATCTCATTGGCAGAATATTTATTTTTTTCCTACTATGTTTTAATATGACAGAAAACCAACTACAGATGAATGAAAAATGTGCTTAATAGTGATAACTACATGTTAGGCATTTATGTGATAAGCATCTTAAAACTACATTAATGGGTTGAGTGTTAAAGGGTATGGATAATTTAAATAACATTATTCAATATTGACAAATAAAGGTCATCATATTGCTATTCTGTTAGCCTACTTAAGACATTTCGTCTATTAAATTTTTTTAAAAAAAAATAGCTGAACTGAATATTGCCATGATAAAGATATCCTGGTGTAGTAGCGGTAATCTTTTGCCTCCCAGGGTGGATGGAACATCCTTTAGCTTTTCAGGAAAGGTAATGTAAAGAGCCAAAATGTGGGGGTGGGAACTATTTAATTCAAAACACAACCCCAGCTCTTTAGCTACTAACTTCTATCTTGCTTACATGAAAAACATTCAACTTCGTGCCTATACTATAAGTTGGGCTGAAGTATAGGAACAATTGTTGCAGTAATTCATATTGCCAATGGAGCAGCAGTGGAAGGCACTTCAACACCAGTTTGCCCTGGTCCAGCTTGAGATCCATCACACACAGCTGGAAGAAGCTTGTGGAGCTGTATGGAGGTAAGGATGCAAGGACATTACCCCCTACCCGCCCCAAATCAGCACCAACATCTCCCGTTACACCTAGTGGAACACTACCTCTTCTGGAGATAGTTGCAACAACAAGACAGCCTGGCATGATGGAAGGTCCAATCATTCCCTCTCTATAAAGGAAGGGGAAGACATGGAAATGTACTTGGCAACTTTTGACCATCTTGTAATTGTGCACACAAGGCCAAAGACTGAATGTGCAATTTCTTTGGTGCCCCTTCGAATAGAAGTATCAGAGAGCAGTGTTTGTTGCCATGGACCCTGCAAAATCCTTAAATTACGACCTTTTAAAAGGTGTCCATAGTAAAGAAATTTGAAATCAGTGCTGACAGGCTTAAATCAGGAAAGACACCCACTGAGCTACAAGCTTGACTTAAAGATTAATGTGTTCAGTGGCTTAATACATAGCAAAATGATAAAAAATGCCATGATTGATGGTGATTTCTTGGAGCAATTGTACAGGGTCTAGACCAAGAATTGAGGACCTGGAATATGGAGAATCTGTCTAAGACAGTAAGACAAGCAGCTAAAACAGTGGAAGTGGACATGGCTTGTGAGAAAACTGGCGAGATTGACTTTTGTTATGTGCCTTGTCCTCTTTCCCCTAAGAAGCCAGTGCAGAGCAAGGAGAAGGTAGAAAAAGTTAGTGGTGGGTAAACGTCAGGAAGTTATTAAATGACATAGGAAGAACACAGACCCTAGTTCACAAGGATATCATTGAGGACAGGCTGCTAAGCTCAAGAGGATTGTTGAACTGATGTGTGTCCTTGGTGACAAAGTCTTGTACCCCCTTGTGAGAGTTGGGTGGAGATCAGTAGTCATTTATTCACACCTCAGGTATTAATGGTTTGCTGCATCAGAGCCTAGTGAAGAAGTTTGAAGATGTAACCAGGGCACATGCAGTTGCATAAGCCAAAAAAGTCGGGTTTGGTGGTCTGGGGGTGGGTTGGTTTTTGTGGATGGTGGTAGACAAACAAAAAAAGGCCCAGGTGAGCTAGAATGAATTACCATTTGCAGAGGTGAAGGTGAATTGTCCGGACATAAGACCTGGAGACAAGGGAAACCAGCAAAAGTATTGAGAACTCCTAAGCAGGGTGAGAGTGCAGCACCAGCCTCTGACACTCCTGTGACAGGGAATTTTGGGGCTTTATGGCATGGGGACCTAGTCTTCAGTCTTGCTTTGAGAAGGCAGAGAAAACATTTACATTTATCTGCTTGGCAGACGCTTTTACCCAAAGCTACTTACAAAAGAAGTAAACATAATCGAGTACTTTTAGGCTAGGGCCAGTTTGTTCAACAACTATAAAGCAGAAAAGAATATCAATGGAGTGTAATTTATACTCTGCGGTGGGTTGGCGTCCTGCCCAGGACTGGTTCCCTACCTTGCGCCCTGTGTTGGCTGGGATTGGCTCCAGCAAACCCCCGTGACCCTGTGTTCGAATTCAGCGGGTTGGAAAATGGATGGATGGATGTAATTTATACTAGAGTAAGGCATTTTGTATCACACTGGCAAAAATGGTTGTGTTAGCACAGATAAGAAAATTTTATAACATTGGTCATGAAACCTATCTTTCATGATCTACAGAAATACAGGCAAGGAGAGCACAGTCTTGTAAAACTATTATTAAATTGCAAGTGTTTTTGTTCTTGTGTTTTCACCTGAAAAGTTATGGCAGTGGAATTCCTACCCCATAGTTCAATTAGACAATGAAGAGGCAGAGTATACTTGACTTTTTCTGGCTTGGCCACATTTAAACCCTTTTCAAAAAAAAAAAAACAAAAAAAAAGTAAATAGTAGAAAAGCAAGAGTGGAATGAGCAGTACACGTCATATTTGGTAGACAGTTCTCTTTGAACAGGAAAGGGGGTAAAGATGATGCAAGCTCTATGCAGATCTGAACTGGAAAGATCCTTCTAAGGATCAGCATGCTCCCTGCTTCGAAATAGGAAACTCATCAACTAACATCCATCCATCCATCCATTTTCCAACCCATTGAATCCGAACACAGGGTCACGGGGGTCTGCTGGAGCCAATCCCAGCCAACACAGGGCACAAGGCAGGAATCAATCCCGGGCAGGGTGCCAACCCACCGCAGGACACACACAAACACACCCACACCCACACACCAAGCACACATGAGGGCCAATTTAGAATTGCCAATCCACCTAACTTGCATGTCTTTGGACTGTGGGAGGAAACCAGAGCGCCCGGAGGAAACCCACGCAGACACGGGGAGAACATGCAAACTCCACGCAGGGAGGACCCCGGAAGCGAACCCGGGTCTCCTAACTGCGAGGCAGCAGCGCTACCACTGCGCCACCAACTAACATTAAATTTCATATTATTTTAAAAATTACTTTATTAACATTTGAATACTATGTTAGGATTTCCAAATTTAAAAATATTACAATGACAAAATGCCTATCCTTGTTAACTAGAAACGAGCCACTTAGTGAGTATTCACTTTTATTATTGCATAGGTTATTGGAGGTATTTTTGTTGTTCTGCTGCATTAGACTGAGTCACTAGTGGCGAAATATACTAAAAGTGCATAAAGATTTTGGCAACACACAGCAAAAATATAACTAGACAAACCAAAATGCAAAAACTAGACAAAACATAACGTGAGTTGTATTGCTTGCATTTTGCAAAAAAAAAAAATCTGCCAAAGGGGTAAGCAAAATTTACTTGACAAGACTTCTTAAATTAAGATAAACAATCATAAAAACACATTTTTGGATAAGTCAATAATTCCTACAATTAGGAAAATAAGATTCAATGTCATGATTTAAATACTTTAAACTTGGCTTAGAAACATGGTCAGAAATAACAGCAGCATCCTATTTGCATGACAAGCAAGGGCAGCAAGATATAATCAATAAAAAGTAGTCCATTCAAGAGCAGTCATAATGCACTGGACAGAACAAAGTATAGTTTCTTGGGTACAGGTATAAATATCTCCACAAGTCAAGAAGGTTATGATACTTAAAAATGAATTCATGTCCTCAGTTTCAGATATTGTTGTTGTAGCTGGTGAATACCTATCAAGATTTGAACTTGATAAAGAGTTAAAATCTTCAGCCATATTGAGTTATAAGATGTCATATCAGGCATTCACTTTGCCACGATTGTTTACTATGTGCATGCAGTACACATACATCAGCACAAATCAATTTAGATCCATACAGATTCCCCACCATTCAGTACTATGTCAGTGGCTACAGCCGGAATTGCTTTACTAATTAGGACTTCCACTAATCTGGTCTTCTTGTTATACCTTGAATGTAAAAGTTGACCAACAATTCTTTTTTTCAGTCAAGATCCTTATTTTTTATGCAGGTCACCTGCAAAAAAAAAAAAAAAAAATACTACCTTGGCACTCAAGGAGGTAAGTTGTATGAGCACTGTTTCACTCGAAAGATTGTGATTTAGACCCAAAGTTCCAGCTAACAAAATTTAATGAGTGATCCATATTTCACTATTTTCGTATTTTAGCAGCAATTTTTTCGAGATAAATAAGATATCTTTGAAAAATGTTATTGGTGGTAAAAGTAAGACTTGCTGTAATAAAATAACCAGTAAAACCTCATAAGAGTCAGCACTTTATGGGGGCAAGAAATCATCTGCTGCAAAGCATGGTATACCAGAAATAAATACACAAGAGTCTGAACATGTTATTTTCACGGAACAGGCTTAAGTGAGTAAACTGCAATGTGTTTTGCCTAGGCAGCTATAATTATTACTGTCTTCGGAGAAAGTGCCATAATGGCATTACAGTAGTAGTAAGTATTAAACAAATGGATTAATTTCTTTTAATATTAGCTTCATACGAAATTCTGTAATATTGGTGAAAGCAATGATTTGATAAGAAACAATGCAATCACAGGTATAATCATGAAACCAGTCTTGATTAAGAATGGCTACTGTGGAAATTTAAGCAAGTTAAAACTTGAGATACTTCCTTTAAAAACAGATCCCTAGTGCCATCATCACATTATACTGCTGATACTAAGGGTTACAGAATCCATAAACTTTCCTGGCAGCACTGAGTGCAAAGAAGGAAACCACTTTGGATGATGCACCAGTCCATCACAGGACCAAACCCCTCACCCTATGAGTAATACATCCTTTTAAAAATGTTTACTTTTTCATTACTATACAACTGTTCAACCCTTTCACATTAATACATGGTGATATCATTCATGTTAATTTGTTCTTAAATATCCGAACAAATCCTGTAAATACATTTATATAATAAAGAGTCTTTACATAACCAATATCCAATATGTATTTGCAAATCACGACTTAAATTTTATAATTCAGGTTTTCCCTCCTTATGGGATATCTACTAAATGGATACATTTAGCAAACCCTAGGTAAGTTAAGACACATTTCAAACATTTCCTCAAAAAAGGTGCTGGTTTTGCTAAGAACCTATCAGTTTCTACTCCAACTGGTACAAAATATTCCGGTTTACATTAGCAATACTATGGTAATCATGCATTTTTTGACAAACCAGACATTTTTTCTTAAGGAGACTTACCTGGTCTTTTTATTTTAAAGTAATACATCTTTAACCTATAATGGCAAAATAACTACATTTACATACTTTCTTACAGAGGCTAAAATTTGCTATTAAATGCTATATTAAATGTGTATTTTATATTTTTCTCTTGATCTTTAAAGTCTTATTAAACTACAGTATAGAGAAAACAAATAAAAATCTATTTAATTTTCACTTTCAATTTGAACTGATAAAAAGAACATACCTTTTTCCGAAGTTTTCTGAATAGAGGGTTGAGATAAGATTCTGTTTGCTTCTGAGTTGCACTGGCTAATTTACCCTGAACACTGCATTTTACATAGTCTTCTCTGCTGTTCAAGTCTTTGGCCCATACTCCAAGAAGAAACTGCATTGAAAATGATCGGATTAAGCCCTCTACTGGTGATGTACATATTACAAAGCTTAAGTAGAAAAAAAATATATATAAAAATATTCATGACTAAATTTCAGCAAAGTATTAACTCTCATGTTCACCAAAACATTTTAAAACTGTCATATGCAAATAACACTTAAGAATTAAAACGATATACTTGTGAACTTATCAAGATTTGATCTTCATTTAAACAGCATCTGTAGATTACAAAAACACACTGCTAAAAAGTGTGCACATATTTTGTATATTTTATTATCTGTCTTCTGAATTTCCTTCTTTTCAATACGATGCAGAAAAAATAAAACTGGTTGTCAAGAGTCAAAGATCTAAGCTATACTGCTAACAACTGTATTTGACATTTCAAGCCAAATTTTTCAGTGCATCAGCCACACATGGTCGAAGACGGCTCAAGAAAAGATCTGTTATCTCAATCTGCTTGGAGTATGTTTACTCATTAACTACCCATACTGGACAAATGGAAGTGAAAGGGACATAAGAAAAATCAAAAGGGATATGCTATCAATTTTCAGGAGCTTACAGATTTCAAAAGGATCACAGAGGTGGACATCTGATCCAAGTTGAAAGAACATGATTACTGGACCTTTTGCTCCTATTGCACTTTACTTGATTTAATTCAGTTCAGTTCATATTTTTATGTATCACTCTTTGCCAAGTAACAAGTTCACTGGTAAAATGCAATTACTACTTCACAAATTACTAATTGCATTATGCATACATATTAAGGCAAAGATTTGTTGTAACGCACAGTGGTAGTTCCAAGCTGATTAACATGAATGGAACATGTATATACATGGAAGCATGTAAACTGAAACCTTGCTGAACACCATATTTAACATCTGAATATGATGGTGTATTGTCAGCACATTTCTATACATATTAAAATTGCTTTCATAAAATATGAAATAAACCAGGCAAGGACAGGAAAACCCAATGTAATTTTTCAGCCTATGAAATAGTAAAGAAAGGCTGTATGTAAATCTAGTAATTTAATTACAGTGATCTTTCCCTTAAAGGATATTAGAATGTCATTTACAATAATGTGTTACAAAAGTGTTGTGCCATTTCTGTATTGCAACAGGTGCTGAAACCAGCTACGAATATTTGTAGGCACTCTCATGGCATCCAGAATAATGCCATGAAGTGTAAAAATAATCAAGAAGTGCTACTTTATTGTGCAAATATAGAAAAGGGTGATGGATGAAGACGTAACATGATATAAAATAAACAAAAGGATACACAACTTCACTGCCTAACAAGGCATTCTAAAAAGGTTTGTCATTCATTCAACCAGGAAGGGTGGCTAATCCATTTTCCCCAACTCTGCATTGCCCTAATCACTCCTCAGCTACACGTCTAGTATCTTTCTCACTTAGGGAACTACTTGCTTCTAACTTATTAGGATGGTGGATATGAAACGCTTTAGCATCCTCTGCAGAAGTTATGTCTTCCAGTGGGGAACCTAAAGAGGGACACCAGACTAGTACTCCTAGGGCACACCTATATTTCCCCCTTTCATCCTGCTTCCCCAGCACTCAGCATTGTTTGACAGGTACATTATATTAGTTTATCATCTCACTACTTAAGTTATGCAATACAAAATATTTATCTACACAGAATGTTAACATTTACAGTAGACCCCCGCGAAGACGCGGTTCAGGGTTCGCGGCCTCAGTCGTTCGCGGATTTTTCCTTAGAACCTAACTAATAATTTTTAGCGGAAACTGCAAATATCCTCTGCAATTTTTTATGGCTTTTTTCCTTGCAATACTTTACTGTAGAGAGAAAAGGAAGCAACCGTAGAAGAAAATGCGACTTGGGATGGTGAAAGTAGCCAATCCGAGAGCGTTGTACTCTATTAGAATTTGAAACTGTAACTCCAAGCAGTCCCTGCAGTCTCTGATTGGTTTTCGGCTGAGGGTGCTGGGGCTGTTGGGGGTCAAAGGATGTCAGCGCAGCTTTTAAAAAAGGGGGCCGGTGACCGAAAGAAAAAAAAAGTTTTTGTAATTTGTGTTTCAAGTTCCTGTCTCTCTGCCTGCCTTCTGTTGGGTTACCTGTACTTATTTGTTTTGTCCTGGGTCGTTTCATGGTTGGGATCTGGATTGCCTACCGTCTGCATGTATACATGAGGACAGTAAGTGGATTCATTGCCATCCTGGGAAGAAAGGAGCGCTCCTGAACCCGTCCACCCGTCTGCACCATTTCAGGAACTACCGGTAGGACTATCTTTACATTCCCATTCAACATGCGGATCTCTGGACTATCTATTTTCATCATTACATTTCATCCGTTACAGTTTTTCATGGACTTTACTGTGTGTGTTTTGTTGGTGCTTTGTTGTATTTAATGTGTAATCAATGTAAGGGGAACAGGGGTGGTGTCGTTTTCATTAAATTCTTTATTTGCCGTTTGATTACCAGTCTGACTTGTTTTTGTCTGTTTGCGAGTGTGTGCGGGTCGGGTCAAGGCTGGGTGCGTCCCTGGAATCTCCACCATAAAAACAAATAAATCACCGTCTTCTGAACGGTGTGAATCTTGGCGGCACCAGACCACTACAGCATTATTCATTTCTCATTGCTGCTGATTGACGGCTGCCCTGTGATGCATCTCCAGCTGAGTGTTCTTGTGTTTTCCGTTTTGTTCTTCTTAATCTTTAAACCACCGCAACAGGGTATAGTCGTTTCCCAGTGCCATTTGCCAGCATGTAGGAGCCGTGTATATTTGGCGACGTACATTCATTGAACGCCGCAACCGGCTATTGTCGGTTCCCAGTGCAATTTACCAGCATGCCGGAGCTGATCAGTCAGTGCCGTACATTCATTGAGTAGCCCGCTCATGACCACTGCCAGCCCCTGCCAATTTCAGGCAAGTTGTAGTGCTCCACAAGATCTTTGATCTTTCACACTAAATTCAATGTTATGCTGAAAAATATAACCTGAGAGGCAGTTCTGTTTTTGGATAACACTGTATTGTCAAAGCAAAGGTCACTCCACTTAATGTAAATAAAACATGAATCCAAGCAAAACACTAAACATAACTGAATTACAGAGCGTGGATTAACATTCAAAAGCTCGGCTTTAAGGTGAATCATGCAGCATATAAGCAACAATAAAATTCAAATATATTGTACGAGTTCTGTCAAATACTGCACAACAAAAAAAAATTACAGCATTTAATACACGCAGCAGTAGCCTATATTAATAAGCTATATGTTACCTAGTTGTACCAAAAGTATAATATATACATCTGAAGACAACCATGAGTTTGCTTAAACCTGGGTGGGAACAATTAGCTTACCGAGTGTCACATTTCTAAACCAATCCAATGCCTCATGAAGGCAGCACTCAAAGTATGAGTGGTGATTTTGAATTGAAAAGAGCAATGGTCAGTCATTTTCTAACCCGCTTATTCCAGAACAGGGTTCGCGAGAGGGTTCTGGAGTATATCCCAGCTAGCAAATACATGGGACAGAGTAGTTATTTGTTCTGTCGCAGCGCTTATTAAAATGTACAGATTAATTGTTATGCTTCAGCTGCCCTGTGCTACTGAACTCCTAAACTGATAACAGTAATTTTAACTTTTTATTTTCTCTTAGCATAAAAAAAGGCTTTTGTTTCATTTCTTTTACTCTCTCCCTAAACCAAGGCAGTTTAAACTTCATGACCTGGAGGAGTTGGGTACAGGTGTTTAGAAAGAAGCTCAGTGCGTGTACACATCTGCAGGGCAGGATTTTACCACTATTCAGTACAGAACTGTTTAACAGGTTATGCCCAAACATGTATTCTTGTTTGAGAATATGCTACATGACTTATGCTATGCTACAATTGAGATATTATTGTAGATGATACATATCTCACACTCCTAATGCATAGCTATGTCAGAAACTAAACAAAAAATAAAAGCTGCACTAACCCAAAATTTGGATAACCCCTCCTAATAGTTTTACTAACTGGCATTAAAATGCAAATCATATTCTTTAATAAAGCAATTACAAGTTTAATATAATCTGTACTGCTTAAGGTTTTCAAGACAGTTTTCCCAATGGAAAATAACTAAATTAAGATGCCTGGTTAAAACCTAAACAATATTAAGAACCTTTACATGTCCCAAGTCATCCATTTGGAAATGAAGAAGCCCAACTCAAAAATAAAAAGCCTTAATAAATTCAAATAGTGCAGCAGTTATCAAACACAGTTAAATGTGAATATTCTTACCCTCAAGACTTTATTTATAATATCCATGTCCTTATTGTCATCACCTGTTCCAAGGGATTCTCCTAAAGCCTAAGAAATAAATATTTCAGAAAAATAAAGGTTAATAAGGAATTCATGGTTATCTATATATGTTATCCACTCCAGCAACCATTACCTTAACAGCAAATAGAGTCAATCCTCAACTTTTGTGGGGGTTATGTTCCCAGGAAATGATGCAAAAGTCAAAAGAAAGAACATTAATACACTGATCCTATCGAAAATAGGAGGTTAGCTTCAGGCAACCACCAAAAGCTATACTTTTTCACAAGGGATCATTCAAAATACACTAAATGCATATAATTCCTTGTAACAGAACACTACTTTTGATAACATACACTTTTCATAAAACAATAATCATAAAATAACCCATTAAATGTAGTAACACGCAAAAAACATTTTTTCTCACTAGTCACGCACTAGAATTGTGTGACCTTTAATGCTAACATCTCAGTTGAAGAAAAAAAAAAAAAAAAAACAACATTTACAGAAGTCACCGAGACTGGCAAGGTCTCAACATTGCCTCCAACACTCTATCCCTTCATGGCTGGCACTAGAGACTGAAGGATGCACTAGCTTGACATAATCTGTTCACCGACATCTGCTTCATGCACTGCTTGAGATCCCTAAAAGTCTTTGCATATGTGAGATGTTTAACCTTGATGCTGCTATTGATAATGGTCTCTATCCAGCTGCTCGATTAGTTAACACTTAATTTTCACCCAACAGCGGCAGCCGATATTCCGGCACAAAGTTCTGCTAACACCTTAGATTTCTCAATAAGCACCACTGACTATGCACACTTGTATATGGCGTCCGAGGGATTTGCACTACGCTTGATGGCATAATTTCAACACAAAACTTTATATTAAGCAAAACAATGAAAATATGCAATGAATGCACAGAAAGCTCTTTACTCTGCAACGGTCAAGAACAGTGAAGCATCTAGTAGGATACTAGCTACTCCCCAAACTTGTGAGCACTGCACTTCTTTTTTTTCTCTCTACTGTGCATAGTCATGAACCCTACAAATGTGCACATGAACATTTGAAGTCGCATGTGAATGTAAAACAAGCAAATATTGAAGATTGTAATGAAGAAAAATTATGAAGTACAGTCAGAGAGTTGCGCATACAGACCAGAAAGCACCATCAGATACTTGGAATTAATAAATATGTAAAAAGAATTACCCTTTTTGTATAACTGCATTAATGCATTCTTTTCACACTTGTTTATTTTCCACATTATTCAAACAAAATCGTAACTTTAGAAAAAAAAGGCCATCATATAAGAAAATAAACATTCAAGCTGTTTATTAGGCAAAGCCATAAACACACAAATAGTTATACTAAACCCAGTGATTTTAGTAATTGTCCATTTGAACTAAATAACTGGTTACACAGCTTTCAGCAGCAATATATAAAAGAAGGTGTTCCATACAGTTTCGATTTCTTTCTCATTGTGGTGGAGAAGTTTTGACAACATCCAAGCACAAAAATGACCCCTTATATCTAAAGTTCATAACAAAATTATCCATTATTTTAAAAACAGTAAACAAAACAGATCACAAACAATTTATTATATGTGTAACACACAGAACGGAATCTGGTTTCTGGATGAATACAGTGGGGCAAAAAAGTATTTAGTCAGCCACCAATTGTGCAAGTTCTCCCACTTATAAAGATGAGAGAGGCCTGTAATTTTCATCATAGGTATACCTCAACTATGAGAGACAAAATGAGAAAAAAAATCCAGAAAATCACACTGTTTGATTTTAAAGAATTTATTTGCAAATTATGGTGGAAAAAAAGTATTTGGTCACCTACACACAAGCAAGATTTCTGGCTCTCACAGACCTGTAACTTCTTCTGTAAGAGGCTCCTCTGTCCTCCACTCGTTCCCTGTATTAATGGCACCTGTTTGAACTCGTTATCAATATAAAAGACACCTGTCCACAACCTCAAACAGTCACACTCCAAACTCCACTATGGCCAAGACCAAAGAGCTGTCAAAGGACACCACAAACAAAATTGTAGACCTGCACCAGGCTGGGAAGACTGAATCTGCAATAGGTAAGCAGCTTGGTGTGAAGAAATCAACTGTGGGAGCAATTATTAGAAAATGGAAGACATACAAGACCACTGATAATCTCCCTCGATCTAGGGCTCCACGGAAGATCTCACCCGTGGGGTCAAAATGATCACAAGAACGGTGAGCAAAAATCCCAGAACCACACGGGGGAACCTAGTGAATGACCTGCAGAGAGCTGGGACCAAAGTAACAAAGGCTACCATCAGTAACACACTACACCGCCAGTGACTCAAATCTTGCAGTGCCAGACGTGTCCCCCTGCTTAAGCCAGTACATGTGCAGGCCCGTCTGAAGTTTGCTAGAGAGAATTTGGATGATCTAGAAGAGGATTGGGAGAATGTCATATGGTCAGATGAAAAAAACTCTACTTGTCGTGTTTGGAGGAGAATGAATGCTGAGTTGCATCCAAAGAACACCATACCTACTGTAAAGCATGGGGTGGAAACATCATGCTTTGGGGCTGTTTTTCTGCAAAGGGACCAGGATGACTGATCCGTGTAAAGGAAAGAATGAATGGGTCCATGTATCGTCAGATTTTGAGTGAAAACCACCTTCCATCAGCAAGGGCATTGAAGATGAAACGTGGCTGGGTCTTTCAGCATGACAATGATCCCAAACACACCGCCCAGGTAACGAAGAAGTGGCT
Organism: Erpetoichthys calabaricus; assembly: GCF_900747795.2. Classification (NCBI taxonomy): domain Eukaryota; kingdom Metazoa; phylum Chordata; class Cladistia; order Polypteriformes; family Polypteridae; genus Erpetoichthys; species Erpetoichthys calabaricus. Next base: position 273,757,088 of record NC_041394.2, read on the forward strand.
TCGTAAGAAGCATTTCAAGGTCCTGGAGTGGCCTAGCCAGTCTCCAGATCTCAACCCCATAAAAAATCTTTGGAGGGAGTTGAAAGTCCGTGTTGCCCAGCGACAGCCCCAAAACATCACTGCTCTAGAGGAGATCTGCATGGAGGAATGGGCCAAAATACCAGCAACAGTGTGTGAAAACCTTGTGAAGACTTACAGAAAACGTTTGACCTCTGTCATTGCCAACAAAGGGTATATAACAAAGCATTGAGATGAACTTTTGTTATTGACCAAATACTTTTTTTCCACCATAATTTGCAAATAAATTCTTCAAAAATCAGACAATGTGATTTTCTGGATTTTTTTTCTCATTTTGTCTCTCATAGTTGAGGTATACCTATGATGAAAATTACAGGCCTCTCTCATCTTTTTAAGAGGGAGAACTTGCACAATTGGTGGCTGACTAAATACTTTTTTGCCCCACTGTAAGTACTTTGTTGAATCAGGTTTATTTATATTATACTATTAACCAGTACTTAACATGTTTGTAAGTACTGATATTTATATTATACTGTTCACTGTACTCACATTTTGTAATACAGAAATAACATACAGTACTATATGTATACTATTGCAAATGTACTATGTATAGATTAATAATTACAAATTAAAATGCAGAAAAGTCTCACCTCTAGTTCCTCAATTGTTGTGTTTTCTTCATGAACCTTTAAATCATTCTGCGAATCATCTTCACCCTGTTCTTGACCTCCAACAATTTCATTTAGATACTGCTGATCTATCTTATCCAGTGCAGCCTTTAAATCATTTCTCAGCCCCTATGGACAAAATAAGTGTTTCCATAAATATTAAGAGTCAAAATTAACTTGGACTTTAACTAAGAAAACTGTGTTCCACTTACAAAGAGCAAGTTTAACTCAATTTTATTTTGAAACCTAGACCTAATTCACCAAAACTTTTCTGTCATGCGGTTTTTACATTGGTTAACTTGAGCTTTTAATAATAATAATAAAAAATGTTTCAAATCCACCTTAATAAAAGGACAAGTATCTGGGTATCTGTCCAGTTGCTATGTCTCTATCATTCCAACAGTTGCAGCATAACAAACATTAACACTGTTTTTATGAATACCATAACAAATTACATATAACAAGTATAAAATAATTTAGAGAAAGCAAGAAAGCAGTTATGACTGACATGAATACAAGGATTGTGCCTATGGAATGTTCCAAATTGTGTCTTTATCGCCACGCTTGTCAATGATTTGTCCCTTCATTTAGCATACTATAAACAGAATTACTGTCCTATGAATCTGAAATGTAAAACGCAGAGTCACAAAATTGACTGTTGTAAAACTACAATTTCTATAAAAATGACCACATCCCACTTTTTAACTTCACATATAAAAATGTATATATACAGTACAGCCTTTCATTGATTTATAAATTTAAAAATGTAATTATCCTCTTTCAGAGCTAGGAGAACTAAGCCAAAAAAAAAATCATTTGAAACTGCATAATTAGAAATAATGGGGTAAAGCATTTATCCACAATCAAGAATGAGAGCCGAGTTGGTACATTTTACAACACGTGAATAAGAAAGGGAAAATATTAAATCAAGCATATAAGGAATAGGTACTGTATGTGCCTAAAAGTAGGATCAAGCCTGGATAAAGTCTTGACCCAGGCAGGCAGAACATTCTGTGTTAAACAAAAAACTTCAAACAAATGGTGTGTGTTGATAACGAACTTCAAAGAGGATGTGGGATTAACCCCAGAAAATAAAGCATTCTAGACTTGAACAACAAATAGAAGAAATAGGGAGAATGGGTTTCATATTAGCAATACAGTACTGTGTCTTGTTGTCTAGTATGCAATATTTGCATTGAAGTATAGAATTTATATTTATACCATATACTGTATCCATTTAACATTCGCATTCCCTTTCTCTTTTACCATTTTACATCTAGTTAGTAACTGAATGATGTCTGAGAGCCAGGTAACCTGTACGTTTTTTCCTTGTGTTTAGACGGGTATCACTGCAATGTGGTGGCTTGTAAGGGAAACAAACTAGTGTCTCATTACAGCACTTCTTGTTTTCCTATACAGTTATTTTATATAGTCATTTCCACCCCAATTACTGCAATGCTTCTAAAATGCAATCAGTGGGTATAAGTGATGTCTGTTGACAAGCAGTGTCAATGTCTAGATCCAAGAAGGTTGCCACATTATGGGCAGTGAGGTCTTGAGTCTAACAGTCTGAAACTCTGGACCAACTTGATAAATATGTGGGTTTGGCCCTTGATGAAGTAAATACTTGTCTGGACAAGCAGACTGGTCAGACTGTTGGGATCCATGATAAAACTGTATTGGCCATAGACTGTACTCTCTCTCACACTAAAAGTCTATGCACATTTCTAAATAGGGAATTGCATAAAGTCAAACACTATGTGTGGAAAAGAACTCAATCATGTTGCTACAATGATGAAACTGTAGAATGGATCAAGAAGACTTGAGGCAAGTTTCCCCAATTTTGGGAAAAAAGAATGATTATATTCTGTATCAGTTTGACTATGGTGAAATCAAATGTACAATCTTTGGACCATCATCAAGATGATCTTTCCTTGCATGGTGATAGATTGTTCTAAAAAATTATTTCAAGCCGAGAAAACAATTCTGTCCTTCTGGCTAACGGATACAAGATAATCTCTTGTCAAGGGATTTTTCTTCTTACTATTGAGAACTTTGCTTAAATGTAATAGCCAGGTACAGTGCCCTCCATCATGTTTGGGACAAAGATATATTTTTCCTCGATTTACCGCTCTGCACCACAGTTTGAAATTACAAATGAATTTGTAATTTTAAACTGTGGAGTTAAGCAATTCACACATGATTAAAGTGCACATTACAGACTTTAAATTTAAGGGAATTTGAATACATTTCAGTCATTGCTTTTCAGAAACCAATGCATTGACAACTGGGGTATACTCTGTCTAAGCTTGGGTGTCCACTTTCCCACCAATCAAGAGATACCAAAAGGAGGTATGGAAGAAGACAAATATTTCCAAACCCATAGCCATTCAGCCTTTACTGCAGTGATGGATGATGAAATCGGGGATCCAATATAACCTCAAATGAGAAGTGGACTGAAAACTAATTTCCTATTGGACTTCATGCATATAGGTTATGGGGAAAAAGGGTGAAAAGTGTTATTTATAATAACACTTTTTATTTTAGACTGCTATATGAATTTTGTAAAACGCATTTTTGAGTAGAAACAATAGGTATACATTATTGACGTCTATTATTCATTTTGATTTAAAACCTTTTTTCATTACTCTGTTTATTGTATTGGCCATGTACTTAATACATACGAAAAAGCAACCATTAAAAAGGCAAAGCACATTGTCAAAACCTTTTTATAGGGGCTTAGATAAATATTGTTACAGATTAATATTCAATACCTGCTTTTTGCTATCAAAGAAAAAGTGAAATTTACTAATATCTAACACACTTATTTTGTTATAACATAACATGTTCAAATACACTGAATGCAACTGACGGTGTGGAAGATGAATGTTCTCTTCGTTCCCTTGTACTAATCCATGTCTGAGAAGTTAAGCAGAAGTAAGCTTTACGAAATCATAAATTATGTAAAAGCATGCTTTGATGAGCAAACAGAAAAATATTTGTCCAAGGGACTCAAGGTCTAAGCATTCCTCACATGAGTCTGCCTTATCCCGTTTCCTCTAATCATGAAAAGCCTGCGCCTGCCTACTTTATTATTTTTCTCTTTGCAGCTGCAAGCCACCAATATCTTTGCTGCAAAGCTTAAAAACTTCAGTCAAGGACACGGTGTACTTTGAGAGGGCTAAGCAGATCATTGTTTTAGAAATACAGCTGCTTAAAACTTCAACCTTGAGAGATGACTGTTGCATTCCATAATGATATTAAATCACACGTTCTAGGGGTATAAAACTTTGCCCCACCCAACAGACGGGGTTCAGAAGAGCCCTGAAGCTGTCAAGTAATATTGATTGCCTGCTTTTCTGAAACTCTGCTCACTGTGACTCTGAAGAATAAAGCTGCTATATAACCACACCTGCTGTCTTGTCGTCCACAAAGGTTACAGTGGGGCAAGAACCTATCTAAGCAGCATAGGGCACAAGGCAGAAGCCAGCTCTAGAACCAGAGCTATCACCAGCACATAGACACACAGAGAGCCTATTAAAACTGCAAAGAATCTAACACACTACCTTGGGGTTTGGGAGGAATAATCACACAGATGCGTCTCAAGTGTGACATACTCCAATTAGGTAACAAGCAGACATGGGATATTAACTCAGGCCAAAAATCCATGAGGCAGTAGGGCAAGGCAATGTGTATTGCTTTTATGTTACCACATTAAGACAACAACAAAATGCTTGTAAAAAATATTTCAGCATAGAATTCTATCAATGCTTATGTGCAAAGAAATGTGTTTACATGTACATGTTAAATGGTGTTTAGCATTTTATCTTTACTTTGCCCAGTTTATGAAAATCTGGGCAATGCCCAAAGTCTGTCCACGGTACTATTAGCAGTACTATTATGAAAAAAATGATAAGCTTTAGTGAGTTATTTGAAAAATAATGAATGCAATTCATAAAACCCAACCTATGTTTTGAAGTGTCCAATAGTATTAATATGCACACACAGGCATTTTTGACAGGAAGTAAAAGCTATCCTATCAAAACTAATCTAGGAAAACCATATGTATTCCAGCTAACCAGTCTTACCTTGTTTACTTCAGGAGTTAAAATTTCAATTTTTCTTAAACGTTGAAATGCATCATAATCAGACTCTCCAAATAAACGTATGGGCTCTCCTCTTTCTCGCAACCTTTTTATTACCTAGCAAACAAAAAAGGGGAAAAAATCCAATAAAGTAGGATAATCATACATAAAGTAAAGATGCATTTTACCTCACTGTTTAAAAATTAATACCTCCTGTCTGGACAGTGTCATGGGTAGTTTCTCTTCTGTTAGCTCCAGCTCCAGCACTTGATTAGAAGTGGAAGGTTCATCCTTATCATTTTTCTTAAATACCTACAAAGTACAGAATTTTTAAATCTTTAATAACAGATAGTTCTTTATACCTGTGGACAGAAGCCGTCTAATTTACTTGCATGTCTACAAAAATGACAAATAAAAAAAGGTAATTTTTTTATTAAAACAAGAAAAAAAAATTACTTTTTCACCAAAATTCCCATTCTCCAAATACTTCTCGTATTTGCCTTACAGTTCTCAATATGTAATCCTTGTCTATCAACTTTATCACTGTCAGCTATAAACTTCTAGCTGAAACATTTTCATGACCACATGCTGAAATCAACAGCTGCGATACCTTTCTTAGTAGCAGTGTTTCAAGGTCTTTTTCCAAAAATGTATTTCAATTATTATACAGGCTGCTAAAAAAATCTTTATTTTCTCCAGTATCCTGCCAAATGGAGTTTATTTTCCTCCGACCATCATCCATCCATCCATCCATTTTCCAACCCGCTGAATCCGAACACAGGGTCACGGGGGTCTGCTGGAGCCAATCCCAGCCAACACAGGGCACAAGGCAGGAACCAATCCTGGGCAGGGTGCCAACCCACCGCAGGGGACACACACACACACCCACACACCAAGCACACACTAGGGCCAATTTAGAATCACCAGTCCACCTAACCTGCATGTCTTTGGACTGTGGGAGGAAACCAGAGCACCCGGAGGAAACCCACGCAGACACGGGGAGAACATGCAGACTCCACGCAGGGAGGACCCGGGAAGCGAACCCGGGTCCCCAGGTCACCCAACTGCGAGGCAGCAGCGCTCGACCATCATCCATCTGACCATATTTTTTGTTATTGAACTGGACATCTTGATTCTCTACTGTTTTACAAAACTTGTTTAAAAAAAAATTCAAGACAGGAACACTGAATTAACCAGCTAATTCAGCAAAGGTGTGTCAGAAAATACTACTGGGGCAATACGCCTGTATAATGCCTCCCTGTAATTGCCCAAGTCAGAAGTATCCTCTCTTTTTAAAATTTTTCTTCCTTTTAAGTCATTCAGGTATATGTTCAGAACACAGTGTGTGTGTGTGTGTGTGTGTATACTAGCCGTGTAAGCCTGTGCTGTAAAAAGCCCGGGGTCCTAGAAACTATTATTCTCCTAGGAAGATTCGATTTGCAGACATGCTCACATCACTTGTGCATTAGCAGGGGCAGGAAAAGTAACGGGGATACCGGTTTGCCAATGTTAGTGACTAAGCGATGTTGTCTATCTTCTGAGGTTTCGTTTCTGCTGACGTGCTGGCCTCGCTTGTGTTATTAGCGGCTAAGCGAGTTTTCTGTTTCCTCGGAGGCAGAGCCCTTACCCCGACTCCATCTCTCACTTCTGGGCCGGACAAACACACACACACACACACTTCCACATGTAGATGTTTATATACAAGTTATATAATAAGATGATAAAATAGAAAACAAACCTAAGACTCGTGTAAACTTTACAAATGCTAATTATGATATAGTAGTTTAGTATAGTCTGCTAGGCAACCAACTTTGTAAACCTGGTAGTCCAGGTATGCTATCTTCTAGCCCAACTTTATATACAGGTTGGAGGGTTACCTTCATTTGCATAATTATGTTGTACATGAGTACATACTACAGATCTACCACAATTTAAACATAATCAACATCTTGGAAGAGGTTTTAGCAAATTGATTATTTTTAAAGGATTATGTAATGTTGATATGTGATCTTTTTCCAAAGTACACAAAAACATTTTATCAAAAAATAATTGAAATACTACATTCAATATTGTATTCTCAAGTTTTGTTTTCAGGCCAAATTTAGATTCTAAATTGGCCCTAGTGTGTGCTTGGTGTGTGGGTGTGTTTGTGTGTGTCCGGCGGTGGGTTGGCACCCTGCCCGGGATTGGTTCCCTGCCTTGTGCCCTGTGTTGGCTGGGATTGGCTCCAGCAGACCCCCGTGACCCTGTGTTCGGATTCAGCGGGTTGGAAAATGGATGGATGGATGGATAGATTCATTACACACAGAGTGATATATTTCAAGCCTTTAATTCTTTTAATTTTGCCGATTATGGCTTATAGGTAAACTCAAAACTCAGTAACTCAGAAAATTAGAATATCACACAAGACAAAAAAAAAAAAAAAAAAAAAAGATTTTTAATACAGAACTGTTGGCGTACTATTTCCATGTACGCACTCAATACTTGGTCAAGGCTCCTTTTGCATGAATTACTGCATCAATGAGGCACTGCTGAGGTGTTATGGAAGCCCATAGAAGAAGAAAAAAAAAAAAAAAAAGAAAAATCAGAATTGGTATTGAATAGGCCGATCAAGTAACATGAAATTGGTGATCAGTATAAGCATTAAAAAAACCTACTTGTAGCATCCCTACTGAAAACAAAGAACTGCTTTTATATGTGGTTTCTGCATGCCCTCTGTATACAGCATGATACATTCTCTAGTTTGGTTATAATGCTGTGCTTGCCCTGCAGTCATGACTTCTATGCAGAATATCCTCCATATTTAATCTGCTAAAAAAAGTTCTTCTAGTGCATGAAAAGTTATTTTCTATTTAATTTTTGTTATAATGCTGCTTGGAATTAAGATTACGAAAACTGTGTGTGACAAAAACCCAGTTAACGTCACCATGCCCAACCTTATTTTTACAGTGCTGCCCTCATAACCAGTGCAGACTCATCAAGAATAAACCATGCTTTAGGTAGAATTACAACTGCCTGAAGTGCTATAAGCATCTGTCTTGAAAAGTGACACCAAAGTTACAATAGTACATGCTTAAATCAGGAAAATATCACAGACAAAAAAAAAATAAACATATGGTAGTCTGCCAAGCTTAGCAAGTCTGTAGTTTGGTTGACCAGACTACAGCACTGATGAGGAAAAGCATCTAAGAATACTAAACTATAAAACATTTTACACATGTAAAAGAATTCTGTGTAAAATCTGACTTAATCTGAAAGTATCATGATTAAATATTATACAGTGTATACTATACATGCCATATACTGTTTGCCAAAAGATTTCTTATACCAAGAATATTGATTTTATTACATTTTATGCTCATTATAATACTTTAATAAGTGTGTAAAAGAAACAATGCTCATAGCCAGACACATCAATGCTGAAGACAACATTAAACAGTCAAAAATACACTGTGATAGTCAAGCTTCTCTAGAGAAGAGACACAGGACATAGCTGGAGTGAGAGTAGTTTGGAGATCTTTATCTAATGCTCAGCAACTGATTTCATTACACTTTTTCACTAAAACCAGAAGCCAGAGACCAGAGGTTGGCAAGTTACAAGCATAAACACTAAAGAAGGTGTTGCATTTAACTATCATATTTTCAGCAGGAAAATGAGAAACACTATTATTTTAATGTCATATTCACACTTCTGCTTGAAAGCCGTCACAATAATTTCAAAAAATAAAATTTGGTTGTAGAGCATCTTTTGATTTTCACTCAAAGCCAACAAGGAACACCACTGTCAATTCCTGAAGGTGCTAAATTTAAAGATTTAGAACAAACTTTACATTTGCTCCTTCTGCTTACTACGCAGAAACACAGCTTTTGTAACGACACCTTAGATTTTTTGTATTTTTTTTTCCTAGTGTCAAAAAGGAAAAGGTATGTAGAGAAATACTGCTTCAATGGCTTGCAAACTCGCATTGCCCAGCAAAATGTTGACACAGTGGTTTTGCACTTCTACCACAAAACTCCAGAGTCCTGGACATGATGCAGGTTTAATTTAAACATGTCATATTGAATATCCAAGAAACCTGGCTAAATAACAAAGATGGAGATTAATATAACATACAGGGATACACATTTTTAGGAAGGATAGACTGAAAATAAAAGGCAGTGGGGTTGATGTTTATGTCAATCAGTATATAAAAGCAAGTCCTCTTCAGTTGGATGATTAGCCCCATCTTAGTAAGGATTTGTGGCTTTGTCTAGAAAGCATTACAGAAAGATAATAAGATAATGTAATTTCAACACATACCGTTTTGGTAATATTAAAAGGGCAAGTTTACAGGGGGATATCAGTTATGGGGGACTTCAACTACCCAAATGTTAACTGGGATAACCTTCAAAATAGCGGAGCACAAAAGTTTTTAGAAGTAGTCAGTTACTGTTTTTTTAACATAGTATGCTAAAGCACCAATGTGGTGTGAAGCCTGTGTAGATTTAGTATTTTGTAATAACCAGGATAGAATTGAGGGTGTACAGGTAATTGAACCATTAGGGTAAAGTGACCATAATATAATACAATTCCAATTGTTTAGGAAGAATGTGCGAGTTAAGACTGAAACTGTTAAGTTTAACTTTGGTAGGGCAAATTTTGAGCAGATGCAGCAAAATCAAAGGAGGATAGACTGGGATAAGCTTTTAAGTGTGGAGACAGTCGAGGAGCAGTGAAAAAGTTTTAAAATGTTTTACATGTAGGTAGGTAGGTAGGTAGGTAGGTAGGTAGGTAGGTAGGTAGGTAGGTAGGTAGGTAGGTAGATACTTTATTAATCCCAATGGGAAATTCACAAATCCCAATGGGAAATGCAGGACGGGTATATACCTAATTTTGGAATTAGTTAGAAAAAAAAATAAACAAGGTAAAAAAAACAGATAACTGCAATGTGAGTCGTAGGACGTATAAGAACATGACGGCAATTAGGAAGGCTAAAAGGCAGTTAGAGAGAAATATAGTGGATAAGTTGAAAGGCGGCCTAAAGAGATTCTTTCAATATTTTTAGTAATAAAAGAACAGTCAAGGAGGAGGTGAACTGCATCAGAAACGGTAAAGGGGAATTAAAAAGTACAGACCGTGAAATAGTGAATGCTCTAAACATACATTTTTCTGAGGTCTTCACAAGTGAGTAAGTAAACCTACCAGCAGTAAAAGAGACTACTAAACAGGTACTGTGGGATTTAGAAATTGTGGAGGGAAAAGTACTGCTTAAATTAAAAAGGCTGAAATCAAATCTCCAGGACCAGGTAATAGTTACCCTTGTGTTCTTAAGGAGGTTAGCAAATACATATATAAACACCCTTGACACATATCTTTAGGAAATTATTGTGCACTGGGGAAAATGCAAAGGACTGGAAAATGGCAAAAATTATACCATATCTCTTATTATAAAAAAAAAAAAAATCCTGGGAGAGAAAGACTAGGGAGATGAGATCTTCACGATCTTAACGTGAGGATCACAGAAGACACTTAAAAGACCCGCAAGACGAAAGAGATTAAGGTCCCTGCGAGACGCTTCGTGGCCAAACATGAGATTCTTGCAAGACAAGCCCTACTTACAACCAATATCAAATAAGACCACGGCCAGCAAAACACTCAGTCGTGTCAAGGCTTTGAGCACACACAGATCCAGGGCTCTCAGCGCATTTAAAGCATATAAGGACAATATGTTATATATAAAATGTTGACGACTAAGCGAAGAAGAAAGAGCAGCGTGGAGAAAAGAGACTCAAAAGCGCTGGAGAGAAAAAAAAATGCAAAAAAGAATAATCGAGGTGCAAATTCAGAAACTAAGGAAAGGAATAATCAGCACGGAACAAGTGGATATTGCTATGCCTAAAGTTTCCAATTTTTGGATGGAGCAAAATAATTAAAATAATCCCCACATGTAACCAAGTAATCCTCCCAGTTTTTTTAGCCAGTGTAGATTTGGGATGATTATTCCACCTAATCTAAATAAATTACTGAGATTGTGCTCCTGTATTGGCTAAAAACTTACTATTGTGTTGTCTCAAACAGAAAATGCTAATACAATTGAACTAGTGTTGCTGGGAAAGCTCAGAGTTCACACATAAATGGAGACTGATTACACAAAGTTTCTTACTTGCAAAATTCCCATTTTTGAAAATACGTAGCAAATTACAACACTGAAAAATTATGGTTTTTAGAATACATTAAAAAAAACAGTTTAAAATTGTGCAAAATGCTCCTTTCTTCCCATTTGCCTGCAATTCTTTGTCCTTATTAATCTACAATGAATTAGGAATTTTATTGGCATGCATTCTTACATCGAAGTAGCCTTTACATGTGATGCACCATATCAAGGCTGAGACTTGATGGCTAATAGTGCTTTTTGCCAACATATAAAGGCAATTTGCTGAATCCAGTTTTTGTAATGTAACTGGCGCAATTTACTGTACTCGTATTGCAATAAGGGCACCTAGTGAGAATGAAGCTATTTTTGTTAACCATAAACAGTTATATCCCACTAATGTACCAGTCATCTGAAATGCCAAGATCAGACTAACTTACGTTGTGGCTCAGTGGCCTGGCTTAACCCATAATTCGTTTATTTTTAGGCTAAGCATCACAGGCACATGATTTGTTAATGGTTTTGTATGTGACGGCTAGCTTGTTGGTAAGGTAACTGGATGAACACTCAGTTATTCAGTATGGCCTATACTATTCATTGTAACATGAATCATGTCATTACATATGCCAGGTAATAGTGACTACCCACTCAGATGCTTATGACTTTCCCGGACTCTGAGAGCACAAAGCAGACCACATGACTCCTCAAATAAAGGTAAGGGTGCCTGGATGCTTCAGGTGAGGGGCTGCTCCACCAGCCATCGCAGGTCTACAGCATTGAGATTGCATATGTACAAAGTTGATTAGCATAGTTCATATATGGTTGTTTCAGGGAAGCAACCAGGAATACTGAGGCGCAGTCACATATGCATATTTACAAGATGATTATGATTCATAAAAAATAAATTTCATACAAATATGCGTAGGCCATGCATCTGAAAAATCTGTATAGCTTTAATTTCCTTAAATCGTGCATCAGAAACTAGCTGGGTGGATTTCAGTTTTCAATAATGAATTTCAAATATCCCCAAATCTTTATATTACATAGACATTAGAACCGACTTAAAAATAATTATAATGATCTCCTTAACTAATTTTTACATACTGCATGATTATACTTTAGGCCAATTCCCACTCAGGTGTAAAAATAACATGGTGTGTAAAAATTCTAAACAATTTTCTCTCTCCCAGTAATGAGACTATTTTAAAACCATAATTTGATTACCCTTGACCTGCCTATTTCCTTGCAAATACATGCTCAGTTAAGAACCAAGATGAGGTATCTTATAAAAAACAAACAAAAAGAGGACATTCAAGATTTACTGATATGATGGATCACAGGTTTTTTGATTGTCATTATTTGATCGTTGTATCAAAATTATAGAAATTGACTGTTTCAATAGTATTAACCAGAAACATGTAAAATTTTAAAAAATTAAACTTACCATAACAAAAAATGTAATCACAAAATTTACTTCATCCATTTCTCATTGAGCAATACACATGCTTTGATATCAATACATCAATCTGTCAGCATGCATAGAAAAAAAACAGCCCAAGCAGCAGAGTTTTTTTTTTTTCAAACCCATACCTGTTCTGCAGGCTTCTCATTAATAATCTATAGAGTAATAAAAATGAAATTAACAATTTTAGAAAAACATGATAATACTAACATAATACAAAATTTTCCAATTCAGTGTCCCTTGCAGCTAGAGCTTATCCCATCAGCATCATGTGTTTGGCATGAACCAAAAATGGATTGTGTACCAGCACCATCACAGGACCTACTCATACACATACTCAGCCAATTTAGAATCACTAAATTAGTCTAACATGTAAGTGTTTTAGGATTTGGAAGGAAAATAGGACTACCTAATGAAAAAACAATGCAGACATGGGAAGAACATGCAAACCAAAAAGCAGACAAAGAAGGCATAAAGGATTTAAATCCACAACACTGGATCTGTGAGAGTCCGTAGTGTCAACTACTCTGTCACAGTGTAGCCCAGTAAAATAACTACATAGAAAGCAGTGGTCAGTTATGTATTCTTATTTACTAACACCTACTTTCCATCCACTTCTTCTGGCAGGGCTAAAGACGACAGCATATGCCATCCATGAATTAGCCTTCAGCTCCTCCTGGAAAATTTCCAAATACACCAATACCACAAATACAATCCCTCAAGACTGTCCCAAGTTTGTGTCCTGGTTTCTTTCCGGTGGTGGAACACTCAGTGGGCACCCTCGCTAACTACCAAAGATAATAAAACTGACCCCTCACAGACTAAATTTAGACAGACCATACCCTTGATTCTTTTAGGATTACGGACCTCTGCATTATGTCTCAAAAGGTTGAACTTTTTTTTTTTATATTTAATTTGTTTGTACTTCCAACCTCTTCTGCTCACCCGAAACAGCCAGTGATAAAACACAAAAATTGAAACACCGAGTGGCTGGAAAATCTTGAGCTTTGCTCAAATATATGGCTCCCACTTCATCAACAATGTCCCTTGTAAAGTCAGCACAATTTCCACCAATTCATCCTTATGTTTCAGTTACTCATTCTTTCACTCAAACAAAAACCAGCATTTAGTGAAAAAAATTACATTAAGTATAAAAAGACAAGTGAGAATGGAAGTGTAGACACATGAGAATTTGTAGCTAAAGCAAAGTACATCCATTTACACCCATATTAACATGCATCAAGATTGGATGGCATTCAAAAAAAATAATAATAATAAATAATAATAATGGGTGCAGGGTAAACACACTGGTGATCACACAGACCACATTCAAAGTTGTTAAGAAAAAATTGGCAATCACATTTTACATCATGGAAATTCAAATGCATATTCTATCCACATACAACAATCAAATCAGCGAAAAAGACAAAAGAATTGTGTGGGGCAGTCAATGCAGAATGGTGGCCAGCTCTGACAACTGTTCAGCTTTAAAAAGTGAGCTGATAGGCATTAGTGACACATGTGAGGTTGACCTTCCATCTTCCTCATGAAAGTGTCACATACAGTACTGTGCAAAAGTTTTAGGCAGGTGTGAAAAAATGCTGTAAACAAAGAATGCTTTCAAAAATGGAAGTGTTAATCATTTATTTTCATCAATCAACAAAATGCAGTGAATGAACAAAAGAGAAATCTAAATCAAATCCATATTTGGTGTGACCACCCTTTGCCTTCAAAACAGCATCAATTCTTCTTCTAGGTACACTTGCACACAGTTTTTGAAGGAACTCGGCTAGTAGGTTGTTCCAAACATCTTGGAGAACTAACCACAGATCTTCTGTGGATGCAGGCTTCCTCACATCCTTCTGTCTGTTCATGTAATCCCAGACACACTCGATGATGTTGAGATCAGGGTTCTGTGGGGGGCCATACCATCACTTCCAGGACTTCTTGTTCTTCTTTACACTGAAGATAGTTCTTAATGACTTTGGCTGTATGTTTGGGGTCGTTGGCCCCAAATTTATTCTGCAGCAGGACAATCATACGCCTCCCTGATGGTATTGCATTATGGATAAGTATCTGCCTGTATTTCTCAGCATTGAGAACACCATTAATCCTGACCAAATCTCCAAATCCATTTGCAGAAACGCAGCCCCAAATGTTCATGGAACCTCCACCATGCTTCACTGTTACCTGCAGACACTCATTATTGTACCTCTCTCCAGCCCTTCGACAAACAAACTGCCTTCTGCTACAGCCAAATATTTCAAATTTTGACTCATCAGTCCAGAGCACCTGCTGCCATTTTTCTGCACTCCAGTTCCTATGTTTTCGTGCATATTTGAGTGGCTTGGCCTTGTTTCCACGTCGGAGGTATGACTTTTTGGCTGCAACTCTTCCATGAAGACCACTTCTGGCCAGACTTCTCCGGGCAGTAGATGGGTGTACCTGGGTCCCACTGGTTTCTGCCAGTTCTGAGCTGATGGCACTGCTGGACATCTTCCGATTTCGAAGGGTAATAAGCTTGATGTGTCTTTCATCTGCTGCACTAAGTTTCCTTGGCCGACCACTGCGTCTACGATCCTCAACGTTGCCCGTTTCTTTGTGCTTCTTCAAAAGAGCTTGAACAGCACATCTTGAAACCCCAGTCTGCTTTGAAATCTTTGTCTGGGAGAGACCTTGCTGATGCAGTATAACTACCTTGTGTCTTGTTGCTGTGCTCAATCTTGCCATGACATGAAACTGTCTTCCACAACCTCACCTTGGTAGCAGAGTTTGGCTGTTCCTCGCCCAGTTTTAAGCCTCCTACACAGCTGTTTCTGTTTCAGTTAATGACTGTGTTTCAACCTACGTGTGACATTGATGATCATTAGCACCTGTTTGGTATAACTGGTTGATCATACACCTGACTAGAATCCTACAAAATCCCTGACTTTGTGCAAGTGTACCTATAAGAATTGATGCTGGTTTGAAGGCAAAAGGTAGTAACACCAAATATTGATTTGATTTAGATTTATCTTTTGTTCGCTCAGTTTGCATTTTGTAAATTGATAACAATAAACAATCATTTATATTTCTGAAAGCATTCTTTGTTTACAGCATTTTTTTCACACCTGCCTAAAACTTTTGCACAGTACTGTATTTGGCATCATGCTAAAACAATAACATTCTTTGTGGCAGCATGGTAGGTCATCTTCATTTCAATTTTTCTTACTGGGTCATTATAAGTGAACAGTTTTCATTCCAAATACAGGTTATTAACTGCAGTGCACTGTGCTATACACATAAACACAACCGGCCACTGGAAATGCATTTTAATGCTAAATGTAAATGTTAGCTGTATGTATACAAATTGATCCTGTACGTCAAACATATGTTAAAGGAGTCTTTGACAAAAATTAACAGTTTCTGCATGCATTATGTAACATGTTTTGAATAATCATAAAGAGGGCCACTTTAAAAAGATCCAAGAACAGGACCTGACCCATGGGCCTAGAGTTTAACAATCCTGTCTTAGAGAAATTACTCCCCACTAGCCTGTAAGTTTCTTGAAATTATGTCACACTGGCCACAAAAAAGTAAATAAATAATATCTCGGAACTGAACAATATAAAAGTCTTGGTTAATTCTTGACATAATCCTTAAATATTAAAAAATGCCAAGATGCAGATATGGTGGACTGATACATCCACTTTAAATTGATCTACTCTAACACCATGAATACAAAGAAATGCAGCGCCCAACCTCAGACCATGACACCAATAATCTCACAACACCAGTATGAACTATGTGGTCATAAGCCTATATTAAGTCTACAAAATATACTGTGGGCTAGGTTAGCAAATTTAAATGATCTGTCAAATACCCACACAAGGAGAAAGAACTCCTCCACTGTTCCACAGACAAGGTTAGAATGATCCTGTATTGCTCCTCTTGGTCATTAAAAGAAAAAAAAAAAAAAAAACAACACATAACCTTAAACCTTACTTTCTTGCACTATATCGACGAAC
Source organism: Erpetoichthys calabaricus (assembly GCF_900747795.2). NCBI lineage: Eukaryota > Metazoa > Chordata > Cladistia > Polypteriformes > Polypteridae > Erpetoichthys > Erpetoichthys calabaricus. The sequence continues at coordinate 273,773,459 of NC_041394.2, forward strand.
AGGTCTTAGAATTGAAAGTACCTTAAGGGACACTGCTTTCCTTTCAACCACTGCTTTTCACAGCGACTTCCACAATCAGACTCCCCACCTACAGTTTCTCCAGATGAATGGGAGAGGCTCTTCTGACAGTCATCTTGTCAATATTTGATTATAATACTTCAGCTGCATCACCTCCAATTTATTTTCAGTAAAATAACTCAATGTTACCATCGTAAAAATAAAACTTTCAAGATTAATGACAATTGTTTAAAAAAAATGTTTGCTTAAATTTAATCTACACAATGAATATGTCCTTATTAAATATCAAGATGCATATTATATGGCAGCTGATAATAAGTTAAACGTGTGATAAAATAATTACCTTATAGCCACTTCTTTCATAGTATGATTCTTCTTCTTTTTTAATAAGCTCACTGCGCTTAAAACTCTTTTTGGATTCCTAAAAACACAACATAAAAAGATTTCTTACATTGGAATTAACTTCTGTATTTACTTAAGCAACAGGCAATATTACACTGCAATAAAAGTACAAACAATGATGAATAATTAAGAAGATAAAGAATGGTTATATGTCACATGTATCAGGAAAGTTTGGTAAATACTGTTCCAAAAAGTAACATCTTCAGATAATGAAAACTCACATGCAGGGAAAACAAATAAAAAGGACCAATACAAGAAACTGTTGGTTTTAATCTATTAGAACAGAAGTAGCTTAGCAATTAACATAGCACACTAAAGCCCTTTTACCCCCGTTGTAATATCTGTTTGTTATAACTCGATCACATAGAACTATTCAGACAAAAAAACAGAAAAAATGAAGATGCTGCCATGTACAAAGGGTTATTACATGCATGTACTTTGAAGCAGTATATTATGTTCTGGAAGAGGAATCTAGTTAAATCTATGCGTCTCTGCAAGGAGACTAATAACGAAAAAAATAATGCACACTGCTTTTTTAAATTCATCCAACATACTAAAGTAATGCCATATGTTTAAAAATAAAAACAACTCCTATTCATACAGTACTTACTAAGAAAATACTCAACTATATAATACACAACATCAACAGTCTATAATCATTGGCATGTAGGCTAGATCAATAATTTACAGTACTACTAAAATAAATAAAAAGCGGCTATAACGCAAGTGGCAACAGTATGACAAGCAAATCACGAAAACAAAATAAAATGAAATCTTAACCTGCATTGTCCACAAGCATTTCATGTACCTGCAAAATTCCACTGTTATTTATACTTAGAAGTATGCATGAAATGAAAACGATCAGTCTACGTCTACTTGAATGTAAATAAAACCAAATTAAGATTATTAAAGCAATTGCAGCATAAAAATGCGAGAACAGACCTCGTGTTACTAAAACAGTGTTAAAAGTGTTCTGTAAATTTTCAGACGCATTGTCTCTCAGAAATACTGATTAAAACACTAAAATGACTAAACTGATACAATTCCAAATAAATGTACTGTACTTGAGGAGCGAAACAGTATGTGCCAGTAAAAGGATGCAACGACTGGACTTCTTTAAGAATTTTACAAATAGGATGTTATACAGAAAATCTACCAAGGCAAACACAAAGAAATTATGAAACCAATAAAATTGACTGACTAGAGAACAGACATAGGTTCTAATTTATCGAACTATTTTGTTTTGCATTGAGAGTAACATGATTTTAGATTTATTCTGAATTATTTTATCACGTTAATCTTGAAGAGCGTTATACTTTACCCCAACTAACTGATTTTCTTCCAACGCTTTTCTCTTCCTTGCAATTTCTGCCTTTAAAATATCCATTATGAATCATGGAAAACCCCGATATTATTACTACATCTACTAACGCTATTATTTTTATTATTACTTCTCCAGCGCTTAGGTCTCTCCGGAAACGTCATGTCCGGCTAGGGTTAAAGTTCATGAGGCGGTATCTATTGTGGGCGGGGTGTTAAGGTCCAACGGGGTTTAATTGGTTAACTTAGTGCGCTGTTAAAAGTAGGATGGATTGGCTGCTTGTACTTTAAGCCTTGTAAGAATTTTCAGGTTCGAGTTTAAGTTGTATATATATATATATATATATATATATATATATATATATATATATATATATATATATATATATATATATATATATAAGTCCATTTAAAAAAACATGTAAACGATATGTATAGTTTTAAAGTGCACGTATACGTGTGAAGCTGAGATACTTGTAAGTATAAAGAAGGATTTGCAGTGCTACGCAAGACTTTGCAGTCCGCCGCTTTCTCACATCTTTAAAGTGGCGCCTCCGAGCAGCCATGAATCGAGGTAATTCTTGGTAGCTAAAACCAATCAGATCGCTTTCTGCTACCAAGATTCTACCAAGAATTGAAAGCTCGGGACAATCGTGGCCCGTATCAGCTACCAAGAATTAACCATTCACAACCCGGCTCGGCTACCAAGAATTGGCCAATGATGGCTCGGTCGGCTACCAAGAAGTGGCGAATCACGGCTCGTATTGGCTACCAAAACTCAGAAAGGGCGGGCCAGCCTCTTGTTAGTTAATGTATTCTGCAAAATCTTGTTCAAGTCTGCACACAGATGCTTCGCGATTTGCATTTCATTTTGAACTTTCTAAAAATGTTACTCACGAGTGACGTTTGTGCAGATATATTTACATTCACGTACGCATTTTTGAATGATTTTTTAACCATTCTTGGTGCAGTTTATTACATTTATTAAATATGTGTGCAAAACGTGTAAAGACAGATATATATACATTGAATCGTATAATCGTAGTTTCATTTTTTATACTTAACACTAATTTCACAAATCGTTCATATCAATGCTAATACAGAATAATTATAGTTATACTCGATATTAACATTGATGTTATAAAATATGCTTATAAAATAGACCTACACCTTTAATACTCAGACGATTCTAATCGTGCTGTAGAACAGCATATATATGGGGTACAGGTCGTAACGTTTTATTTATTATGAACATGTTCTACTTAAGTTTGCATATGCTGGGTTTATGTCCAAGTGTCTGTTGATGGCGTTCTCATTTGATAACCAGGATTCGGCCCGCTCTCTGGCACTTTTAGTACTGGCCTTAAATCATACTTGTACATTATCCCAGTTAAATGTATGTCCTGTTGATTTTGTATGATTACAGTATAGATCTATGATCGTGAGTCCTTCCTTCTGACAGCGTTGCGATGTTCCTGTATGTGAGTTGCAATTCTTTTTGTTTGTCCTATGTATACCGCTGGGCAAAAACTGCATGGAATGCTATAAACTTCGTTTCGTGTTTCTGCTGTAGATTTCTTGTTTTTTGCGTTGAAAAGGGACAGTGCGCAGATTGTTCGCGGGTTTGTGTGCTATTCTGAAGCCTGATTTGGCCAGGATATATATAAAAGATGATCCGCTGTGGCATCCCCTAACGGGAGCAGCCGAATGAAGAAGACGACTAAGAAGAAGAAGAAGATATATATAATTAGCTAAATGGTGTGTGTGCTGTTTACTATAAGTATATAAACCTTTCCCTTCGCAATATTTCCAAATATTTATTTTTACCTACTTCAAATGAAATAAATGTCCGCATCAACTAGAATATATTACTTCCCAAATTTTATAAATACATACAAACATAAGGCTGTGAACTATTATTTATTCATTCTTATTGTGCTTTCATTTTTATTGTACCCCTCTTGATTATCTGTGCGGCCGTCTGAGACCATGGTAAAGGTGCTATATAAGTAAGTGAAATGCGTTATTGTTTGTTATAATTATGATTCAATAGAATTTGCAGGCAGTTTGTTTAATTGTGATTTTAACTATGCTTGTTGTCCAGGTGTTCCTTAACAAATCAAACAGTTTTTGTTTAATCAAAAAATAAAAAACTAAATCTGCAAAGTAGAATTCAAAGTACCGTTCGTCGAAGAGAAAGTTAAAAATATACAGTATATATATTTTAGAGATTTATTCTTCCATTCAGCAATGTGCGGGATTCGAACCCAGATCTCTATGATAATTCTTGGTAGGTCGTCTCTCAAGAATCGCAGCTTATACCTCGACTAATACGCGATATCCTAAGCGGACGAAGTACCTTGTTAAACTGGGTTTGTGTTGAGAAAGTATTCATATGTCACGGGCACTCAAATGTGTAAAACGAATACATTGCTTCAGAGAATAAGTAACTGGCATGCATAATCTTGTCAAATAAATAGCAATAAATAAGTAGCCAACTTCAGTCTCATTTTGTTTGTTGGTAATAAGTATGCCAGTTTTCCGACAGTGCGTTATCTCTTCAGATCGAAAGCAATCCACAATAAAAACAATGGTTAGGCACTTGCGCGTCCATGGTAGGTACGTTGCATTGTGCTATGAGCTGGGGAATGATCGCGAGCTGGTCTGGCCTTAGTCGTATTCAAGGTAACAACTCTAATTTCACACGTTATCGCCGTTTCAGCGGATTAAGCCTTGGACTAAATGTAGTTGAAGTGTGCTTTTTGTAGTCGAAGAGTGGGAGTTGTGCACTTAGACCACCTCGTGAGCAGTTCTAAGGGACTTAGTTCAGAAGGTAATGTTACAAAATTAATTCCACACGCATCAGACTGACTGTTACGGACATGAACAGTAGCCTATTCATATGTCACCAGAAAATGTGGAAGACATATTTTATATTTATATTTGGACTGAGGTGTATAGCGTGATACTGAATCAAATATATCTGACACCTTATCACAGAAAATAAGTAGTGCATGGTAATATTTGACAGAGTTGGGTTTCCCTAATTAAGAAATTGCTTGGCCGGTGGTTTGGAAATTGCGCACTAAAGAATGCCTGTTTCTGCCATAATGTATTTCTTCAGAGTGTTGTTGGGAGATTTTGTGAGTGTACTCCAGATCAAACTGAGATCTCTCACACTATATATATTATAGTGCTCGTGCTCCGATGAGACGTTAAATACTGTCCAGATCTGACTAGATTTTATACTCTTCGGTGACTGTTGGATTAATTTGGTTATATGGAAAAGCTAGGTGCATAATAAATAACAAATGTACATTACTGTGAAAATTAGTTACAGCGCTACCAGATTAAGACAACCACTGGCCCCAAGGTGTCACATGCATATTAATTACACTCTATGAACATCTCTCTCTCTCTCTCTCTCTCTCTCTCTCTCTCTCTCTCTCTCTCTCTCTCTCTCTCTCTCTCTCTCTCTATATATATATATATAAATGTGTGTGTGTGTGTATATATATATATATATATATATATATATATATATATATATATATATATATATATACAGTGCATCCGGAAAGTATTCACAGCGCATCACTTTTTCCACAGTTTGTAACGTTACAGCCTTATTCCAAAATGGATTAAATTCATTTTTTTCCTCAGAATTCTACACACAACACCCCATAATGACAACGTGAAAAAAGTTTACTTGAGGTTTTTGCAAATTTATTAAAAATAAAAAAAACTGAGAAATCACATGTACGTAAGTATTTACAGCCTTTGCTCAATACTTTGTCGATGCACCTTTGGCAGCAATTACAGCCTCAAGTCTTTTTGAATATGATGCCACAAGCTTGGCACACGTATCCTTGGCCAGTTTCGCCCATTCCTCTTTGCAGCACCTCTCAAGCTCCATCAGGTTGGATGGGAAGCGTCGGTGCACAGCCATTTTAAGATCTCTCCAGAGATGTTCAATCGGATTCAAGTCTGGGCTCTGGCTGAGCCACTCAAGGACATTCACAGAGTTGTCCTGAAGCCACTCCTTTGATATCTTGGCTGTGTGCTTAGGGTCGTTGTCCTGCTGAAAGATGAACCGTCGCCCCAGTCTGAGGTCAAGAGCGCTCTGGAGCAGGTTTTCATCCAGGATGTCTCTGTACATTGCTGCAGTCATCTTTCCCTTTATCCTGACTAGTCTCCCAGTCCCTGTCACTGAAAAACATCCCCACAGCATGATGCTGCCACCACCATGCTTCACTGTAGGGATGGTATTGGCCTGGTGATGAGCGGTGCCTGGTTTCCTCCAAACGTGACGCCTGGCATTCACACCAAAGAGTTCAATCTTTGTCTCATCAGACCAGAGAATTTTCTTTCTCATGGTCTGAGAGTCCTTCAGGTGCCTTTTGGCAAACTCCAGGTGGGCTGCCATGTGCCTTTTACTAAGGAGTGGCTTCCATCTGGCCACTCTACCATACAGGCCTGATTGGTGGATTGCTGCAGAGATGGTTGTCCTACTGGAAGGTTCTCCTCTCTCCATAGAGGACCTCTGGAGCTCTGACAGAGTGACCATCGGGTTCTTGGTCACCTCCCTGACTAAGGCCCTTCTCCCCTGATCGCTCAGTTTAGATGGCCGGCCAGGTCTCGGAAGAGTCCTGGTGGTTTCAAACTTCTTCCACGTACGGATGATGGAGGCCACTGTGCTCATTGGGACCTTCAAAGCAGCAGAAATTTTTCTGTAACCTTCCCCAGATTTGTGCCTCAAGACAATCCTGTCTCGGAGGTCTACAGACAATTCCTGTGACTTCATGCTTGGTTTGTGCTCTGACATGAACTGTCAACTGAGGGACCTTATATAGACAGGTGTGTACCTTCCTTACCTTTGTGTGAATTTCCCCTTGGGATTTGTGAATTTCCCCTTGGGATTAATAAAGTATCTATCTATCTATCTATCTATCTATCTATCTATCTATCTATCTATCTATCTATCTATCTATCTATCTATCTATCTATCTAAAAATATTTTGATTTAGAAATGGATAATTTAAAGCATCAACTTAAAGACTATTATTCCACAATTTTCAAGGCCCTTTACATGGACTGAATCACATGAGTAGTATTATTACCCCTTTTCAATAAGACTCCATCATCAGCATACAATACCAAACCAAAACCTAGTCTAATTCCCTCAAAAATGTAATTTGTCATTAAATTAAATAAATTGGGGCTCTCAGCACTACCTTGAGGAGATTCGTTATTGATTTTAAACTCAGATGACAGTTTTCCTTCAATCTAACTGTAAAGTTATTGCCTAAATAAAAACTCTAATATCCAATTATACATTCTTCCATGTATGCCCAGCTTATTCAGTTTAATCAGAAGCCCCTCCCTCCATAATGTGAAATACGCCTTTTCAGTATCCAAGAACATGGCCAACACAGACTCTTTTACTGTCAGAACCTTTCTAATATCATTCCCAAACATTATTAAAGCATCAAATGTTACATCTTGCCTGAAGAAGAGGCTTGAGTTGCCTCGAAAGCTTGCATATTGTAATCTTTTTAGTTAGCCAATAAAAGGTGTCATTTTGCTTGACTTTTCACTACATTCATAATGGCTAACACGGTACAACACCCTAGTACTACTAAACCAACACTGATAAGGACATATTAAATTACACTTCTCTAACTAATAGTTCAGCCTACAATTATTTTTTTCTATAACTTTACATAATGTAGATGTAAGAGCAATAGGCCTATAGCTACTAGCTTTTGAACTACAGTGCATCCGGAAAGTATTCACATCGCATCACTTTTTCCACATTTTGTTATGTTACAGCCTTATTCCAAAATGGATTAAATTCATTTTTTTCCTCAGAATTCTACACGCAACACCCCATAATGACAACGTGAAAAAAGTTTACTTGAGGTTTTTGCAAATTTATTAAAAATAAAGAAATTGAGAAAGCACATGTACATAAGTATTCACAGCCTTTGCCGTGAAGCTCGAAACTGAGCTCAGGTGCATCCTGTTTCCCCTGATCATCCTTGAGATGTTTCTGCAGCTTATTTGGAGTCCACCTGTGGTAAATTCAGTTGACTGGACATGATTTGGAAAGGCACACACCTGTCTATATAAGGTCCCACAGTTGACAGTTCATGTCAGAGCACAAACCAAGCATGAAGTGAAAGGAATTGTCTGTAGACCTCCGAGACAGGATTGTCTCGAGGCACATATCTGGGGAAGGTTATGGAAAAATTTCTGCTGCTTTGAAGGTCCCAATGAGCACAGTGGCCTCCATCATCCGTACTGTATCTTTGCCTTGCTTTACAATAGGCAATAATATTGCCTTTTTTTAATCCCCTGGCAGCCTTCCTTGACTCCAAATCATATCTTACAATTCCAATAACATTTGTAGACCATTCTCTGGTATATGCTTAATCATTTGATAACAAAAATGATCTTTGCCTGGGGCTGAGCATCTCACATTGCTTATTGCCAAATTTAACATAAACATAGTAAAATCATCATCTATCACAATTTAAATGTTGTTTTCTTTTTACAAATATCCCCATATCTCTTTCACATTTGCTGCATTCTTCTCATATATATTTCTCCTTGATCTTTCATATTGTGGATTTTAGAAAATCCATTTACCATACATTTTGCTTTTTACTTATCTGTTATTGGCATCTCCCCATTCTCAACTAAAATTGGAACCTTTGAATATCTTCCCATATAAATGCCATTTTCATTTTCATATCCATACCTGTTTCCCTGCCAATAGCATTACAAAAATCTTGCCATGTTTTCTTTTTTGTAACTTTGATAACTTTACACATAATAGCTCTTTTCTCTGATAATCTGGTAAACACTCTTCAGATAAATTATGTTTTAGAGCTTTAAATAAATTTTTCAGTCTTTAATTGCCTTGTTGCATTCTTTAGTCCACTTTAGAACACATTTCTTATGACTTCTTCCTGATGTCATTGGAATAGTTTTTCTTGCTACACTAAACACAATATTAAGAATTTTCAAATACTTCTCTCCTATATTTTTCCTAAAGACAATTTCTCAAACAACTCCTTACATAAATGAGTCATTTTTTCCCAATCTGCTTTCTTAAAACACTATTATCACGGGAATCAGAAACAAACTAATGAGTTACATAGTTGAAGTGGAAACCTTGATGACTTTTAAAAAGTACTAAATGAGATATTAGGACAATTTTGATATTTGCTAACCAACAAGCTTGAAGAGCTGAATGGTGTCCTCTCATTTATCAAGCTTCCAATTTTGATATGTGACCAAATGTTTTTAACTTTGTCATTTTGTTAAGGAAAATACCAGTGTATGACCGCATCATATAAAACTCTGAGTGATCTTAAAAAATCTCACATCTAGCTCTGTAATATTAAACATAAAAATAATGAAGACCATCACAGATCACCTCTTTAAGGTCTGACATAAATTAACTCTAGACAGATTAAGTTTGTATTAATATTGGAGTTGTACAATATTGTTAGTAATTATCTTAGGGTAATGACGGAAGTAGTGAAAAAAGAAGCTGTATAGAATAGCAGTTAGTAATTTGTGTAAAAGAGATGTAGACTAGCAGATAACTGGCACAGAAACTCTTTCAGTGGCCGTAACAGCTAAAATACTCAAATATCTTCAGGAAGTCTGGAGGTATGCCAGAGGTACATACATTACAATTCAATGTACTGTAATTAAACTTGAAATTCCCTGGAAAATGTTTTGTTTTGCTTCAGATCTAACATAAACAGCTTTTATCATACCATTTGCTTACATAGAAACCCTTAGAGTGAGTGGGCACTATGTTTGACAGTGGCATGTTTGATTACTGCATCAATTGTAGTAAAAGGCGTTATATTGCGCCCGGCCCGACACGGACTCACATTGAGGCACGTGTAAAAGCACAAAGACTTTTATTTTTCTTCACCTGTGGGGCATGTCTTCCCCGTGAACCCCACAGGCAATACACAGTCCCAAAAGCACTTAATTCAACACACACTCTTCTGGCACCTCCACCTCCCGACTCTGGCTCCAAGAGTGGTGGCTGCTGGCCCCTTTTATAATTCACCTGGAAGTGCTCCAGGTGCTTGATTGGCTTGTTCCGGCTGCACTTCCGGGTGTGGTGCATACGTGGCCCACAGGGGCGCAGGAGTCCCAGCTACAGCACCCCCTGGCGGTGCCTGCGGGACCCAACAGGGCTGCACCTCTCCAACCCAGGGGGTCGCCCATCTAGTGTCTGAGCTTGGGGGTATTGCAACTTCCAGGGCTGCTCCCCCTGAAGATACAGTGCAGGGGTGTCCCGGCTGGGCATGGATGCCAGCCGCGTGCCACACAATCTTCCATCATTCTTATGAGAATTTACAGCAATTGTGAAGACTTCACAAATAAAATGTCTTACTACTTATAGACTTTTCAAATAGATAAGCAGTGAATAAAATCTATTGCAGAAAATATTATAGTATTCAAAACGTTTTGGAAGTGACTTTTAAAAAGTCTTTGTGAGGAAGTGAAAGATTAAAATATCAAATTAAGACGTAGGAATATTGGATGAGGGCATTTAGTAAAGAAAACTGTAGCCAGGCTGAGGAAAAAGACTGATTAAAAAAATGGGAAAAACGAATTACAGTATTTTCAAATAAGAAAGATCATAAGTAGTTAAACAGAGAATTATTAAAAAGGGTGATTTCAATGTTAGGGAAATTATTTCCTATAGAAAGTTCAAGCCATCATTCAGTTCTGTAAGGTGTAACAGAGTCTAGGTAAGGTGGGAGAGTCCAGGTAGGGACAGATAGCACCCTACAGGGACTGGGCCACACAAGGTCCTGATTAAGGTGTTCAATGGCAATAGCAACACAAGTTGCTCAATAATTGGAAAAGGTGGTATTAAATTATCTAGAGACTACAGTAAAATTTATTAGCTCACAATAGTAGAAGATAGATTTTTTTTAACAACTATGAAAAAAAAACTCCAAGAAAATTACAATTCAAGCACCATAAGAAAATCTTTTCAGAGGTGGCAGCCAGTTAAGTACATTTTAAGTTGTTTTTCTGCAGGAATTAATTTTATATATTTTTATTATTATATTGTGTAGCTGGTGATCTAGCTTTGTTCTAGGCAAACTATGATGACCATTTTCACCATGCGTTGTCAGCAGACTTAGAACAGGTTGAAAGATTGTTAGCTCTTCTGAAAATTTGGAACTGCCCCACACTTTTTGTGTATTTGCCTTCTGTACAATATTTTTCTGTTTACTGTTTGAGTACATTTTTGTTCTACTTTTCTTTGTCAATTTTAAAGAAGTTTCCCTATTGTCATTTTCCAGCACTATGGTGTTTATTCTCATTAGATGGTAGTTAAAAAGGTAGATGCCAATGCTGACTGTGCAGTGTCAGTAGGTGAAAATCATCTCTATCGACCCACCCAAGGAATTTTTAGGAGGGAAGACATTCAAGTCGAATAAGGAGGTTATTGACACTGTGCAAGAATGGGTCAACATGCACTCAAAAAACGTCTACTGTTCTGGGATTAAGAAGCTTCATGAGTGCTGGAGTAAGTGTATTGCAGTGGCAGGAGACTACATAGAAAAATAGTGTGAAAGTCGTTTCATTGTATTCAATAAATAAAGTGTAGCTCATAAATTCCTGTTTATATTTGAAAGTGTCTTGTATATGTCAATTGTACCCTGTATTGTGAGACATAACATTAAAAAAATCAAAGTCTCCAGGCACAAGAAGGGGGTGATAGCCTGTTGGATAGAGATGCCAAATGCAAAACATGTGCATCAAAACTAAAAATAAAATTAAGGTCTCTGTTAAAAAAGATAACTAGGTTTGTTTAAAGAAGAAGTTCACTGACAAATTCTTGTGAAACGAAAGACATTTGACCGATCTTTGTTGTGTGCATGAAGAAACTCAGTGACACTGATTTTTTACTTACAATATCTTTGACTTTCTGTATTGGCCACCATAAAATGATGGAATAATTTTATTCAATAATACAAAGTAAAATATTCTCATAAAGAAAGGATGAGGAAGTTCTGATTACATTTCTTGTATGAACGAGCCCTGCGATGGACTGCCATCCTGTCCAGGGATGTTTTCCTATTCAAAGCTTCTAGGATAGGCTTTGGCCCCCTACTGCTGTGAACCAAATTCAGTGGATTAAATAAATTTTGTGTATTTTTTTCTCATTACAGCTCTTACAAGAAATGGCAAGGATTTAATTAGAATCATTCAGCAGTAGAGTCTGTTTACCACCTTAACAAATTATTTACTAATGCTCCAATTTTTAATCGCACTAAAGTGCATCTTCAGTTCAAGCTAGTAGCTGATGAATCAGACATACAGTAGATGTGGAAAGCATTTTGTCTGAGCATTTCCCTAATACAATGAATATCATCTTTGCACTTTCTTTTCTTCAAAAATCTCATCAACGGTGGTAAAATCATTTTTTCTGATATGTTGTCATTACAAGACAAAAGTCATTTGTCACCCCTATATTATCCTAACTCATCACAAAGTCTTTCATTTAAAATGAGCAGAATAGAGCACCAAAGCAGATTCCTTATATAATCTTTTTCTCCTTTTGCTGATTCGGTTAGGTATTGCCACAGCGGATCATCTTTTTCCATATCTTCCTGTCCCCTACATCTTGCTCCATTACACCCTTGTCACATAATAATAATATAAAAAATTGAGACAGACTCCAACCCTCAGAATATATGACCCGAAGAAAGATTCTGGACTTACTGGTGTTAACCAAGTCAGAAACTATTTTAGATAATGATTGATTTGAAACTGTAGAATTGCTCGATAACAGATATATATTTATATACAGTAAAACAACTGTACAATTGAAATGATAATACAGGTGATTCTGCCAAGAGCAGCTGCACGTGAGGTGAAAGCAGTCTATAAATGCTAAACAATTTATATACTGTAGAGCAGAGGAGTGCCAGTTCTTAACAGTTGCTATATATATTTCCCAGTAAGGCAGATTATTGATGAAGAGATATGTTGTTTTCACATTGTGCTGGCTCTTACCAATGTGTAAATGCACGCAGTTTAATTTCTTAATATTTCATAAAATCAAGGCATAGAACAATAAACAATGGCAAATAAAAAAATAAATCAAGGAATCATTAAGTGTACAAAGGTTTACAGGTATTCAAATTTTTGATTCATCAAAGTAGCCACCTTTTGCTGATATAACAGCCAATCTGTGGTAACCCTTTTGATTCAGAATGCGAGCCACTCTGTAAAAGTCACCAACTCTGCCTCAAGCAAAAGAACCCCAGACCATCACACCTCCTCTTCCATGTTCAACAGTTGGTGTCACACACTGAGGAACCATCCTTCCACCAACTCGACGGCGTACAAACACCCTGCATGATGAACCCAAGATTTTGGTTCATTGGTCCGTAAGACTTTCTTCCAGTCTGCAGTAGTTCAGAGCTAGTATTTCAAGGACCTATATTGTCCTTTAAAGGATGAGTTTCTTACTGCTACTCACCCTGTCAAACCTTTTCATTTTTTCATTTCATGTTTATTTATAAAGCACTTTAAAACAACAGGAGTTGAACCCAAACTGCTGTAACAAACCATACACCAGGTAAAACAGAAAAACATCCATCCATCCATCCATTATCCAACCCGCAACAACAATAAATAAAATAAAATAAATGACATTTTAAAATCAGGACAAAGGGTAAACAAACAACTCTCAAAATGAGTTAAACGCCAAGGAATAAAAGTAAGTTTTAAGACACGATTTAAAAACAGGCAGTGAGGGAGTCATCCTTAAATTCAGGGATAAACCGTACACAGTTTCAGAGCCAGGGCAGAGAAAGCCTGGGAGACCTTCAGTGACAACACCCTGAAGGTTGCGGAGGGTTGAGATGGGGATACTGTTGTTCATATTTCATCTCGCTGGGCACCCTGGATATCATTGAGTGGAGGTGCAGCACACAGCTTGATGGCAACTTTGGTCTGTACTGGGAACTGAGAAGGATGGCTTTGAGGGATCTGAGGGAAGATAAGGAGGCTTCTGGTCGCGGAATCTGTGAGCAAGTGACACACCATCTATGGTCTAGTAACCCATTTCCTGCTTACAGATGAATCGAAGCATTACACTCATCCAAATCTGTTCCTTGGAGAGTCGCAGTCAGGGCGGGTGATGGAACTATGCTTATGGACGCAGTAGTGACCCACTGGGTTGGCTACTTTGAGCAGCTGTTTAAAGCTGATGCTTCAACTAGGACATTGGACATCTCTGGGTCCACAGTTCTTAAGACTGATCTTCCAATTAGCTGTGAACCACCCAGTCTCACTAAGATTGCACAGGTGGTGAACCAGCTGAGGGTATGGAAGGCTGTAGGAATATGTGGTATCCGGTGTAAACTTCTCCAGGCTGATGGTAAGGCTGTCCCCCTGGCATTACAAGCAAACTTTGCTTCCATTTGGGAGATGGGTGTCATCCCAACTGACTGGAAAATGGGATCTGTCATCCGTGTCTGGAAAGGGAAGGGTGATCGCCTCGATTGCTGCAACTACAGGGGGATAACACTGCTCTCGATGCCGGGTACGGTCCTTGCTAGGGTCATCCTCAATAGGATCCATCATCACTTGCTCACCTACCAGCGACCAGAGCAGTCTGGTTTTATGCTTAAGAAGTCTACCTATCGACTGCATCCTGGCACTGAAGGTTCTCATTGGAATTAAATGCGAATATCAGCAGAGTTTCTTTGCAGCCTGTGTCAGTTTTTACAAAGCGTTCACCTGAGTGGCTGGACAAGGCCAGGGAGATGCCCACATAACACTTGGCTGCAGCAGATAGATGGTCATTTCAGGAGGTTGGGACTGGACCACGTGTCTTCCTGGGGGGTTGCCAACTGGGATCCTGAGCTGTTTCATTGTGTGGTGGGTGCGGCAACATGCTGTACCAGTGCATGCTCCCCAATCTAACCTGACCTGACTTTTGAGCAGTCAACAAAAAACAGATCAGCAGACCTGAGAGGCCTTGCTGGGGTATATGGAATAATCAGATCATTAAGGTAGGTGGGGGCCATTCCTTTTATAGCTTAAACAGTAAAGATAAGAACCTTCAAATTTATCCTAAACTGTAGTGGAAGCCAATGAAGGGATGCAAGTATTGGGATGATATGGTCACGCTTCTAAGTACATGTTAAGAGATGTGGGAGAGGGAAGCCTGAATAACCCCAGTATATAGGGCATTACAGCAAACGAGCCGCGATGAAATAAAAGGATGTATAACTTTTTCAGAATCATCAAATGATAAAAAGGGCTTGAATTTGGATTAAAGTCTTAGTTGGAAAAAGCTTGACTATATTACCAAGCTAATTTGATTGCCCATTTTAAAATCGCCATTCATAATCATCCCCAAATTCTTTGCAGAGTACTTAATAGTAGATACTTAGACTTGCTTTTTTCAAATACTGATAAGCTGTGATTAAAGCTGTTGTGCTGTAAGGTGGCTGTTTTGTGCAAGATGGTGTCCCTTAGCAACTTGTCTTCTGATAGAGTTATGGCTTTGTTTTCTTCCAGTTTCCAATTGCTGTTGAATTGTGTAGGACACCACACTCATTGACACTTTGACTTTTTTTGCAATTCCTCTAAACTAAAGGCCTACATTTCTAAGGGTAATAGTGCTGTGTCTCATTTCATTTTTTAATTGCCATTTTATTGCCATTAACACTGGAATTTACAACTTTCTACAGTGTAATATTGTCTAAGTAGTACTTCAGAGGGTGTACTAACACAGTCTGTTCAAACTCTACTTTAAGACAGAGGGTTTTAACTCTTTGAGGGCTGAATATTTTTTCCAAAAAACATCCATCCATCCATCTTCCAACCCGCTGAATCCGAACACAGGGTCACGGGGGTCTGCTGGAGCCAATCCCAGGGCACAAGGCAGGAACCAATCCCGGGCAGGGTGCCAACCCACCGCAGGACACACACAAACACACCAAGCACACACTAGGGCCAATTTAGAATCGCCAATCCACCTAACCTGCATGTCTTTGGACTGTGGGAGGAAACCGAAGTGCCCGGAGGAAACCCACGCAGACACGGGAAGAACATGCAAACTCCACGCAGGGAGGACCCGGGAAGCGAACCCAGGTCCCCCAACTGCGTGGCAGCAGTGCTACCCACTGTGCCACCATGCCGCCCTTCCAAAAAACATAATTTCTGAAAAGCAATAGTTTCACACAGAAATCAACATAAAATGTCTGGTGCTGCATACTGTGGCTGCCAGTTTGCCAAGAATATGTGTCTTGCTTGCTGCCAGGCTGTCTTTGCGTGGCTGGGACAAAATCGCAGTGCATTGCAATCTGGTTTCTACCTCTTATCATTGTTAAGTGGCAGTCCTCCCTGGTGAACATTCTCAGTGCAACGATTAGCTGGGGACCAATCAGCTGAAGCTGGAACCTCACATTCGTTTTCAATCACTTGTATCAAAATCTGAGTCCGACAAGTCATAGTCCAGTTCAGAGATAATAGGCAAAACATCATCCACGGAGTGTTTTGCTTTACGCATTCACTTTGATCTCTCGCCAGATGTCAGTGCCATTTTTGCCGTTGTTTGTGCCTTGCTACTCACACGAGTGCAGGAATTCTCGGTCAAACCAATGAATCTAACCTTCCTTCTAGCAACGAGAGTCCAACTAAAACATAATGGTAATGTTAAAGTGTTTGATTCAACTTGTAAGGCTTACTGTAATTTACTTTAACTGCTGCAAAAGTTCTGTAGGTTGTAAACTATGAGTTGTTCCCTGAAGAAGGCTCATTTGTAATATTCTGAAATTTCCTTTTTTTCATTTTTTGCTAACCTAATTTAAATCCTTGGTAGTTTACTGCTTACCTTTTCACATTTCAGGTCATTCATTGCATTGCAACATTAAATGTGAAGAAAAGCTGAGGTGTTTCAAAAACGTTTGTCTGGTAATATATATATATATATATATATATATATATATATATATATATATATATATATATATATATATATATATCCTCTGCTTTTCTGCTTTGTTCTTTATGCTTTATTATACTGCTTACGAATAAAGTTTCTGTTTCTTGAAAACCCTGAATGAATCTGTGCAACTTTGTGTATACAGATGAAAACGCCATCAACAGACACTTGGACATAAACCCAGCATATGCCAACTTAAGAAGGACATATGCACTTTAATTTAACGATACACCCCCCCACCCCCTTTTGATCATACGGACTTAGTCAGCTCCACCCACCCCAAACCCCCCCCCCCCCCCATACTGAATGTGTTGCTATATATTGCCTTTGATTCTTGTAAGTCTAAGCATTATCCTCTGATGAAGACCCCTGATAGGGGTTGAAAGCTCAGGAATAAAACTATTTTATGATACGTGATTCGTTTTTTGTCTCCCTTTGTGGATCTCCAACTGCAAATATGCAAACCGTATCACAGACCTTCTCTTCCATATATATATATATATATATTGCTCAAAAAAATTAAAGGAACACTTTTTAATCAGAGAATAGCAGCAAGTCAATGAAACTTTTGAGATATTGATCTGGTCAGTTAACTAGCAGAAGGGGTTGTTAATCAGTTTCAGTTGCTTTGGTCTTAATGAAATTAACAACAGGTGCACTAGAGGGGCAACAATGAGACGACCCCCAAAACAGGAATGGTTTATCAGGTAGAGGCCACTGACATTTTTCCCTCCTCATCTTTTCTGACTGTTTTTTCACTAGTTTTGCATTTGGCTACGGTCAGTGTTACTACTGGTAGCATGAGGCAATACCTGGACCCTACAGAGGTTGCACAGTTAGTCCAGCTTCTCCAGGATGGCACATCAATACCGTATGTGCCATTTCCAGAAAGTTTGCGGTGTCTCCCAGCACAGTCTCAAGGGCATGGAGGAGATTCCAGGAGACAGGCAGTTACTCTACAAGAGCTGGACAGGGCCGTAGAAGGTCCTTAACCCATCAGCAGGACTGGTATCTGCTCCTTTGGGCAAGGAGGAACAGGATGAGCACTGCCAGATCCCTACAAAATGGCCTCCAGCAGGCCACTGGTGTGAATGTCTCTGACCAAACAATCAGAAACAGACTTCATGAGGGTGGCCTGAGGGACCAATGTCCTCTGGTCCACCACTGGCGCCCTGTGCTTTTCACAGATGAAAGCAGGTTCACCCTGAGCATGTGTGACAGACATGAAAGGGTCTGGAAAAGCCGTGAAGGATGTTATGCTACCTGTAACATTGTTCAGCATGTCCGGTTTGGTGGTGGGTCAGTGATGGTCTGGGGAGGCATGCACAGACCTCTACAGGCTAGACAATGGCACCTTGACTGCCATTAGGTATCGGCATGAAATTCTTGGACCCATTGTCAGACCCTATGTTGGTGCAGTAGGTCCTGGGATCCTCCTGGTGCATGAAAATGCCCAGCCTCATGTGGTGAGAGTATTCAGACAGTTCCTGGAGGATGAAGGAATTGATACTATTGACTGGCCCCCACACTTGCCTGACCAAAATCCAATAGAACACCTCTGGGAAATTATATTTCGGCCCATCCGACTCCGCCAGGTTGCACCTCAGGCTGCCCAGGAGTTCAGTGATGCCCTGGTCCAGATCTGGGAGGAGATCCCCCAGGACACCATCCGTCGTCTCATTAGGGGCATTCCCCGACGTTGTCAGGCATGCATACAAGCACGTTGGGGCCATACAAACTACTGAGTACTGCTACTAGCCACATGACCTGGCAAAACAGACAGGTAGGAGAAGACAGTGTGCAGAGTGTTTTGAAGAACATTAGTGGTCCTGAGTGCAGGACCCACAGAAGACTGAGGAGTGACGCTTCTGTACTCCTGTTGGGTCCAAACTGTGTTGTGGGACTTTAGTAAGCCACAAAGGGGGCTAGTATAAAGTGAATTAAAAATTATGTATCAATGTAATCTCAATCAAAATAAAGTAAAACACACTGTAATAGCTAGTCTTATGTTATGAAAGAGTTAACTGTTAGAGGCTTATGCCTGTACTTTTTAGATTTCTGAGCATCTGGAAAACCACCATTATTTATCAGCCCAAGATTAGGAATGCAAGGAGTGAGTTAATGAATATGAAGAAGGTGAATAGGTGACGGTCACTCCTAATACCAGGAGGTGATAACTGTTTGATCCAAAAGTAATGGTGGCAGGTGAGGGGCAGAAAATGGTCATGACTGTTTAGCATGAGAAAATATTGTTGGCTTAAGTGAGCCTTTGAAAGGAGAAAGTGGTATTTTTGGAGTCAGATAATTAACGAAAAGTGATCGAAAAGTCAGGTTATGTTGATAAGAATTATAATAAAAGCGAGGTTTACCGAACGATCATGGATCACTTCATTGATTACTGAGGCGGCTTTGTGCTTTTTGCAATGAAGTTTTATCCTGCCTATTCATCCCGAGACTGTGTGTCTTCTTTGAAGTGAGAGCGAGCGAGTTTCTCATTACGACATTATGGGAACAAACTAATGTAGTTGAAGCACAAACCTTGATTACCTTTTAAGTAGTATCTGGATGAGCTATTGGGTTAGCGTAGCTATTACTAAACAAATGGGCTTGATGGACTGAATTTTCTCCTTTCGTTTGTCAAAATTCGTAGGCCTATATTCTAATAATATCACTATCAACTGTAGGGCAGTGCTCTCTTTGCATTTTAACACGTGGTACTATGCGTTTATAATACCAGATAATTATTTGAAAATTGTCATAAACCATTTATATGTGAAGAGGTTTCTCTGCATTTCTACTTTACCTTAAAAGTTTTGATCCTCCTTGAAATAACTACGTGATGCTTGAAAAATGAATGAGCATTTGTAACTCATCACTTCTTCCTAAATAGAAGGAAAAGCTCAAATTAGAATTTTGTTAAGGTTGTATGGTACGTTGTATCAACACTTGTAAAAATATTTGATGTCAGTATTAAAATGTATTTTAAAATAAAAAATTAAACACGCCGGATTGCGCAGATTTCAGATTGTTACATTTACGGTCTGATCTAACATCGACAACCAAATCATCATCTAAATGTTAAAGGCATACAGCAATAGCATAAATTAAAGGCGCCAAGCATGGTCTTTTTTGTTGCCTGACATTTAAAAAAAATTAAAGGCGAGGTAAAGGCGCCAGTCTGCTTTCAAAGGACCCTACAAACCTATCGTCGTTTTTATTCATTTTTTCGTACCTTCAGAGGTAAATAATCTTATAAACCTTGGAAGAATATGCCAAATAGTTGTAAAAGCTAAACAGTGAATGTATTTAATGGCCTAAATCATTGCAACTGCAAGAAGAAATAAACATTTAATCGCTGCCCTTTTGTTTTCAGGCGATTTTAAGGGCGACCCACGCGCCCGATGCATTGTGGGAGAGTCTCCCCTGTTGTATCGGGAGGCGCCGCTAAATCGAAACCGGTAAGGAGATGGAAAGCAGAATGTACAATTAAAGGGGAATGGAATATTAAAACAACTGCCCTTAGTTTTTTAAAAAAATCAAATGGGTATGACTTTAAATGCACCATGCCCGATTGCTGTGCGAAAGCGGAGTCCTACTGAAAGCACTGAGGCGGTCTCTTTAATGAAGGGGTGGCTTTGCTGCCCTGTTGCCGTGGGGAAAGGAAGGGTTAAAATTTTCAGCCGCCGACATTTTTACTGTGTGGCTCGCCCGGCTTCTTCAAAAGCGAAATGCATTTCAAGCGAATAAACGCTTCTGGTTACGAACCAGTGTCTAGATGTGCGTTGGTTGCCGTGTAGTAGAAACGGATGCCTGGTCTTTCCCCCCAACAGACTTGTAGCGTAACCTCATGTGCATTTAAATGCTGTGTCTTCAAACAACTAAAACGGGCTCTGCAGGGCAGCGCCTGAAAAAGAAGTAAAAGGGTTAAGCGTTCATCTTCTGAATATGTTCCCTTAAATCTAAGCAGAGATTATCGTGGCGCGATTGGTCTTTTTGCAATTGCTTATTCTTTGACAGGAGTGGCAGCAGTCATGTTCTCATGTCTCTGTGTAAAGCACAAAACGAATAAAGGCCCCGGTGCATTAAAGGCAACCGCTACAAAATTTAAGGTAACACTGCAGGTCGCTCCTTAGCGGATTGAGCCTTCTTGTGTCCCCATGCCGTATTTCCTTAAAAGTGATGTATGGAAATGAAACTGGATTTGCCAAGTACAAAGTTGTATGCATTCAGCACAAGACTGAGTGTTTTACTATTTTCAGAAACGATCGTGGACGTTGACCGCATTGTTGTGTAATAATTATAGACTTTAAAGTAATGTCTGTAATGCTTCTTTAAAAAGTGACAGTTTTGATGAATATACACGGACGAGATAAACTTGTTTCTTACGCACTGAATATTCTTTTCCCAGCACTGTAAATCACACCCCATGCATGTTTAAGGGTTTACTCTTTCAGATCTATAAATATCTACTTCTAAGACATTAAGTAACCTGATGGTAACATACATCAAAATAGTTATTTTTGAACTGAATAGTGTGGCATAATTTTACACAACATCTGTTTTAAGATACATCAGTAATGCGCGTTATTTTGTTAATGCATTCATGCAAAATAGTTTCTAGAACACTTACTGTTCATTCTCCGTGAAGTTTGAATTACTAAAACTAGACTCAAAAATACATTGCAATAAAATGTGTTATTACAATACAAACACATTGTTTGTTTAAGTTTTTATCCTTTATATCCCATTTGTATTTCTTTAATAGGTTACTGAAAAACCTAGCATGCAAAATAATTCAAATGCATTTATTACATATGGCAAAAAAAAAAAAACTTTAACTGTAACTTAATTGTCATTGCAATTGTGGTGAAGAATATAAAGGTTTGCTTGGCAACTGAAAACTTCTTCCAACGTACCCTGAAAACCACGTAATAAAGAATAACCAAAACCGTTCATGAAAACTTAAAGGCTTGTCTAAAGATTTGTCTGTCTAATTTTCTTAAAACAAACGTCTCTCCGATGACGTTTAATGAAACTTTTTTAGGTTAACTATTTAATATATTTTAACTTGAAATTTACAAATCTGCTTAATTTGATTTTTAGGGAAAAAGTACAATTTTAAAATTGAAATGTTCTATGTAATTTTCTATAATGATAAGCTTAAAGACAATTTGTATTTATGTATTTGATTTTATTTGATATTTTAGAATAAATGTTTGTGTTTTACTTTTTTGTTTAGTGCACGAGCATATTGCAAATAATATTTTTGCGCATTGTTAATCAGAATTGTATTTCTTTTTGTCTGTAGTTTGCTATACTTGGAGGAGACACAGTCCCAACACTGGTGATCCCTTTGGTTTTTTTTTTTTTTTTTTTTTTTTTTTTAAAACATGTCTGTTCGGGAGTCATTTAACCCCGAGAGCTATGAACTTGACAAGAGCTTCCGATTAACTCGTTTCACTGAATTAAAAGGCACAGGTTGTAAGGTACCACAAGATGTTTTACAAAAATTGCTTGAATCTCTGCAAGAAAACCATTTTCAAGATGATGAGCAGTTTCTTGGAGCAGTTATGCCACGTCTTGGTAGGTTCTTTTTTTTGTAACCTGGAGTCTTTTGTTCATAATTTTTGCTCTTGACCCTGCATAGTATTAATTTTCTACTTTGATATTTATATTTTATTAGTTTTTGCATCTTTCCCATTTTTTAAATATATTCAAATTAAAAAAAATGAGTAACTGAAATGTATTATTATGGATTGATTTATTTGCTGCTAGTGTGTTAATAAACAAGTTACTGCTTTTGCTTGTATTTGCTGCATCTTTGGACATTTTTTTATATATGGTAGTATCATAGAATGGTATTTGATCTGATGATCTTCATGCTAAGTAGCAGGGTCTTTTTAGCTTATATTGGAGTAAAGGTGATGCCAGGCATTGCTTTAAAATATATTTTAAACTGAGCACAGCTAGCCCATTTTTTAAGTTACAGATAATGGATGGATGGATGGATTTCATGCATCTCTCAGCACCATTTCAAACAGAACATTAAGAATACAAAAAAATGATTACCTAGAAGTATTGTAACATCTTGCGTTGAATACTTTTATTTTATTAAAACCACAAAGTTATTTTACTCACATTGTTTTCTAACATCCATATTAATATGCCTTTGAATATTATCATTCTACTATCATTTGAAAATGAAAGAAAAATCATAGTTTGCTCAATGTGCTAAATTAAGTACTCTACTTTAAAAAAAGTTATATTTTAAAATATTGAGAAAAATGAAAAAAATGTTAAAGATTATAGGGTTTTCAGATTCAGTAATTATAGTTGACTGACTTAATCATGAAAATTACTTTGGAACTAAGAGAAATAAATAATAAATTAGTCGGCTAAAAGTCAGTGCGATTTCTAGTACTTTTATTATCAAGGTTTTAACACTAGCATTTGAGGCTGTACTGTTAACTGGACAAAGATATCAAAAAAGTAATTTACTCAAGGGTCATTGAAAGTGTGTTTGGTTATGTCTTTGCTGTTCTCATTTGTTCAGTGTATTATTTGTAAAAACTTACATTTTTATTTTTTTTTTTAAGAATCATTCCGATATTATATATTCAAAACAACTGTTAATGTCTTATTATCAATCTAATCATTTCAGCAAATAACTTCCAGTTTTTAATTTATTTTCTAAACATTGTTTTTACAATCCAGTGTTGTGAGGAGCTGAATCCTATTAAGGCACTACTATATTCAAAGCTTGAACCAGTCCTGGACAGAACACCAGTTTCTCTCAGGACATAAATACACACACTCACTGCGTCATTATTTAATTGAAATTTACAGTCTAATAACTTACGTTTTGTGAAACAGCTTCATTAAATTATGTTTAAAATAGTTTGACATTTTTGCTGTTGTCACAATTTGTATTCTAAATATAAAACATTAAAAAGAAAACGCAGGACTGCTGCGTAATCATTAACACTATTGCTCACTGAGGTTGTAAATCCTTTAGAAATGTTGTGCATATCCATTTAGCACAGTTTTAGTTTTCTTGGTTGTCATTAGTCTTGCCTTGGTGTACCACTCAGTTAGCCTTATCTTTCAATTAAACAATTTCCAAATACATGAAAAGTTTAATAATACACAGCTGGAATATTTCATTCTGAACACTTCATTGTGATCCTCATTGTGCTGTTTAGGTGAGGACCAGGGGTATGTGGTCTGTTAGTTTGAAGAGGCATTTTCCCGAGCATACAGAATATTTTTTGACATGTTTCATTTCTGTGAATTTGACAATTTAACACTGTTTACATTAAAACACTTTTTGTTCATCTGTTGATGTCTCTGTGTGTATTTTACAGTTATGGTCACTTTATTATTATTATTATTTACCTTAATATTCCCTGTTGTCATTGAAATAATTATACCAATATTTCCAGTACACCATAAAGTTCCTATAATGCTGTATTATGTATTGTTTATGTATTATCTGAGCATATAAACAAACACCTAGGTCTGAAAATAAGAACATAGTCTTCTTTAATATATTGGTGAAGTGTAGTTCTAACTCATTTCTGCTTTAATACTACACTGCTAATACTAATACTAATGATAATACTAAATGCTGTGTTTTTTTTAAATGTTCTCAGGTATTGGAATGGATACATGTGTCATTCCCCTTAGACATGGTGGCCTTTCTTTGGTTCAGACAACAGACTACATTTATCCAATTGTTGATGATCCTTATATGATGGTAAGTATAGTTTTTGCTTTAGAATATAATGTGAGATGCGCTTAGATGCATTATATTACAGGAAGTCTTAAAAAAAATAAGATGCTAATTATTTAATCCCTGGTTTGAAACTAATTAATCACTAATGGCTGACTGGCTATTAAACAAAATTATATACTTGTGATTTTAGTTGCTTCTTATTAACCCTTAAATAACGGTCAGTTAAAATCAGTACTCCGTATATTCACAGTATACTCTATATTGTCGTTTTTCCATGACCCATTTCTTGAACCATCCTGCCACTTTTTCTTCTAATCCTACCTAATTCATCTGTCATAATTCACTTGAATTTAATCTAAAAATAAATGTAACATTTACATTTTATTTTCCATAAAATGTAAGGGTGTATTCATAATTTTAAAGCAAGGTCTTTATTGAATGATTATATCACATTTCTTTAAATATGCTTTTAAATCCATGAATACTGAGTTTATTCTTGAATACAGAGTCTACTCAGGTGGAGTTTCGATCCTTCTTATTCCTCAATGTTTTCTTACTTGTATTGCTTATTCCTGTATAACCTACCACAGCCAGTGATCTTTGTATGAAGTTGCATTAAAATTTGTCTTGCTTGGACAACACAGAGGGTCCTCATGTTAGTAAAGATAAAGTTTAAGTCTGAAAAAGCATGTTCACACTAGGGTTGTGTGGTTTATAGAAAACTAAAGAAAAACCCTCCAGCATTTTGGGAATTTCAGTACTGAAAGTAAACAGTAGTTTTAAAAGACCTTATTCTCGGCTCTTTGTTCTACCTCTGTCCAATGTGCTGTAGACTACAAGTAGCTGACCCTGCAGGGAGGACATTCTTGTAGACTCCACAAGGGATAAGCCCTCTGTGCACCTTTGGATGCAGTAGAGCAGCATGAATGTTTGTGATGGGTCGCCACATGATTGTGTAGTAAAATTACAAATGTTCATTCAAGTTTGAATTCTTTACTGAGTGATATGCCTGCTGCTATTTATCATGCCTTTTATTGTGATGGTATATGAAACAGCGCCATTAATGTATCACAGAGAGCCTTTGTGTCTGTGGCACAAAAATATCTATGTTTTCCTAAACTACCATCACAGAACCTATAAAATATTCAGTTAGAGAAGACATACAGCAAAGACCCTTATAAGAAATGGATAGACAGGAGGAACTGACAGACGAGCTTATTAGGTGATGAGACTGAGACACTAGATTGACAAGGAAACATTTTCCAACATTGTGGGCATAGAGTTGCTTTCCATGATACTTATTGTGCTGCTTACCTGCACGTTTTTTAATTGCATTTTGTAAAGTTTAAATGCTGTATACATGCATAAAAGGCAAATTTTTACAGATCGCTGCAGTTTTGAGATAAATCCCATGGTTGGCGTCATTGCCATTGCAGTGCAAAATCCAGAGCCCTATGAAAATCTGAATGTAAATAACTCCATTGACAGGCTGTAATAAATGTTTATTACTTAAATTTAATCTGTTCAGTAAGAAGGAGCGCACTCCAAAGCAAAATTAACAACAAAGCTCTTAACAATGTGTACAGGTGTAGAATATAGCCGAGCTGACAATATTACAGGATAGGAAGAGACATGAAAGCACAATGGAGTAGAGTGAATATATAGACGTATTTAAGTATTTGTGTGTGTGTTTATGTATGTATGCTTGTTTATTTCCCTATTGAATTAAATTTACAAATATTGTTTGGTACAAGATGGGCTCCGATTGCTGTGGACTACTTATAATCAATCTCTTGTGAATGAACACAGCTAAAGATTTTTTATTTATTTATTTATTTAAAGTGTTGCTTTAACATATGCAGTGTTTTCATCTAATGACAATGTGACTGCTGCCAGTTCTGAAAACGTTTATTTTTGACTGTAATCAGCATATTAATTTGACATGGGGGATGGAGTTATGGGGAGTTATCTGTTATTTGCTTCAGTACATGTACTGGTACATAGATCCAAAAGTTTGTATCATACCATACATAGTTGCAGTTTTTGAGCTAATAGTAAGGAGCATTTTCATAACCTTCAGTATACTTGTCAGGAGTCCAGGGTACATATCAATTGATGGTGAGAGTTGTTTTTTTAAGAGTCCTCTCGTTCCCTTTCTGTGACCATATAAGGCAAGATTTGTTTGTAGTAGAGTTTAGCTCTCTGATTTTGGAAGGTTAATATCCAACCACTAAGGCTAAAACATTGAAAATCTTTGACGGCAGCACATGATCAACAAGCTAATAAATATTTTAGGTAATTTCCTCCGTGGTGGCAAGCCCTGTCAGTTGAAAGCTGCCACTTGCTACATCACCGTACATTTTTGTTTCCAAGTTGTACATTTAATCAAATGACTTGGCACTGCATAAGCATTTGTTAGATCTTACAGGAAGACAAGTATAGTAGTCAAATGTTACTATGCTCTATCACTTTTTCAATAGTAAAAATAGTATTGTCTGGAAACAAAGGTCTGCTTTTATGTCTGTTTCTGGATGCTTTATGTACAGTATACAGCCTGGTACATTCTCTGACTTGGATGAAATGCTGTTTCCTCCCTGCAGTCATCAGTACTTTGTGGAATATTTGCCATATTCTATCCACAGAAAAAGTTCAAGTATTTGAAAAGTAATTTTCCATTTATTTTTGTCATAATACTTTTAATTATGATTCCTTTCACTTGTTATTGGTATTGAAGCAATAATGGAATAGTTTATCTTGTTCTCTCCTTTTTATTTTTAATCCGTAACAATGACTCACTTTTTGAAATTCTTGTCTTAACTGCCACAGTTGCTTTATAACTAATCCCATTGTTTTCTTGCTTGCTTCTGTACATTTACTGCACAATTTTTCTGTATTACTACTAGTGGGTGTATGCTTGTTACACGATGGTTATGGCAGTCTGACACATTATAAACAGCTGTGTTTTTAAAAGTGACACTCAAGTTAAGAATGTACAAAATTGGGTCTGTTGGTTCTATAAAATTTTTTTGACTAGGAAAATATTGCATGGATCAAATATCTGAAACATCTGGTAGTCCACAAGGATTTGCAAATCTGTAGTTTGGTTGTCTTGAGTCCCGGATGTCCAGACTACGCTATATATATATCATCATCACACACAATATATCCACCAAACAATAAAGTACACATCCATTGGTTTATTTAAGTGACTTTTACAAAGTAGATAAGAGTAACAGTAAATCACTAGTATCCATGCCTTTCAAGGCTTTTGACAATGATCTGACTATGGGTTTGTTATTTTTATTAGCCACTTGTGTAATTTTAAGCCCTATAATTTTGTGAATTTGCTGTATTAAATTTCAGTGAATTTAGTTTTCTGTATGTAGTGTAATGATATATTTTATAGGTGTCGTTTGCTTAATTTATTTCAAATCTATTTTACTATCAAAATGTTTTTTTTTTCTACAGGGTCGTATTGCCTGTGCAAATGTTCTAAGTGACCTTTATGCTATGGGGGTAACAGAATGTGACAACATGTTAATGCTTCTTGGGATAAGTAATAAGATGTCTGATAAGGTAAGTTTTAAAATAAATACCTATAATTTTACATGCTAGTGCTCTGAAGAATAAATATAGACGTAGGTTGTAGAATTATGACAAATGCCTGGCTAGCTAGATAGATAAATACTTTATTAATCCCAAGGGGAAATTCACATACTCCAGCAGGAGCATACTGATAAACAACAAATTCCAGGGAACTAGTCCACATAAAAGAAAGTGGTAGGAGTTGATAGTGAAATAGAGAAAAATACAGAAAAAAGGTAAAAAGATAAAGTCATACACGGAGCTGCTGGAAAGGCTGCCACTCGCTAAAGCTAACATTACATGACTTCTAGTTGTGAGGCATGTCAAATTTGCTGACTGCAGTTGCTGAACTCATTGCCAGATCATGTCAGTTTAAATGACTGAAAATAGCTGCCCATATCACATTTACTTGACTGATTGCTGACATTGTAGTACAGTCATGCTTGCTCCTTTTTCTGACAGCCAATATCTTGCTGCCTGACGGAGCCAGCCCTTTGCTATGGGTTAACAGCTATGACGAGTTCAGCCTTAGTCTCTGAAATTTTTCTTTTTTCCTTTCTGTTATGGTACATAAAACATGCAACATTAGACAGATAAGCTTCTTCTTTCTTTGTGAGGTTCAAAACACCTGTGTTCCTTATTCCACATCACTGCATTACATACATTGTACTTCCAGATAAGCATTCATTGGTTGCCAGCTCTCATACACACAGAGCCCACTCCTGTGACTAAAGACCAAATTAAACTTGTTTGATATTTTTGGAGTGAGTCGCAGACTAGTTGGATTGATTTGTTGGGTATGCCACATTACATAACCGGCCTTACGAGAGCACCCTGACAGCTGCCTCTGACATGCTAAGATTATGTAAGTGAAGGCTACAAGTGAAAATCATTGGAAAAGTTGTGTAATGTGACATATCCTTAACAGTGTTGCAGATTCACTTGCTAAGGTAAAAAATTCTTAAGTTACAGACATCTGTTTCAGATACCTTTCCTTAAACATCCCAAAATCAAAGTAGTGGCTGGAAAAATGAGGTCATATTTCTGGGAATTGTTGGATGCTCGCTTTTGTTTATCCTGAAGATTTCTAAGAGATTTAAATATCAAATTTTTTTAAAATGGTACATTTTAATAAGTCTTTCTAATTGTATGGATTTTTTTTCTATTCTACTTTAAAATAGGATAGCATTCTTTGTTATATTGTGCCCATCACTTAGCCTTTCTCCCTATCAAGTGTCTTTGTCTTCAGATTCATTCTACATGTAATTCACTCTTCTTTTTCTGAAATTTAGAGCATCTTTTGATTCAGATTTATTCTTATACATAAAGAAACCCAGTCTCTATGTTTATGCATGTAATTCTCAACATACAGTATGCTATATATGAGATACATTTTTATATATCTTGACAAGATAATGAAATTCAATGAAAATGTACACTTGTGTCTGTCTGAGTAATTTTATTGAACAATTTGGTAAGAACCATATTGCACTTATCCTTCCCTACATTTATGTTAACTTTTATATTTGACATACCGTATTCAATTTTTAAGTTTTCACGTGTGGAATGGTCACACAGTGATTAGTACCACTGGCTTGCAACTCTGGCAGTCTAGGTTATAACCCAAGCTTAAGCACAGTCTGTGGTAAGGTTTTTTTTTTTTTTTTTTTTTTTTTTTTTGCATTTTTATTCATGCCTGATTAATGTTTAAAAGTAGGATAAAGACTAGAAAAAAAATGTTTAAATTTGTTATTCTTACCATTTGAAAACATATTTCATTTTTTTCTATATGCTATATACCAAGTCCATATTCAGCATAGGAATGTTAGATTTTTAACCTGAAATACCTTTTTTCATGCACACTCACAGACAAATGACATTAATGGGTTTTATAAACTTATTAAGTTTAATCTCATTATGAATTAACCATGTGAAGAAGCGCCAATCAAAACAAACCTTAAAGGGCCCTTAAAAAAAGTTTTTTCCCCCCATATGGTTTACTAGTGCAGAAAGTTTCTCAGTATTTGGGAACCCAACAGTTTACAAAACATTTTGCTCATGTTTGATAGTTGCATTATTTATTATGAAAATAGAACATTAATTGAATACATAAATGTAATTACCTCCTGTAAAGATTCAGTTTTGACATCAATTATTGGTTGATAGCCCTACTAATATTATAAGGTTTCATCTCACAAGGACTCACCCAGACTCAAATTATGCAGTTTTGTGTGTGTGTGTGTGTGTGTGTTACATATGTGTTGAGATACTTGAAATCCATTTTCACAGTTCAAAAGAGATACAATTTAAATTTGAGTTTTTCATCAAGGGTTTTAATAGAATAGCACATTGTTTGCCTGTGGGCATATAATTTCAACTGTAACTTCAGTCAAATAAAAAAAAAAAAATGATACATTTCATAATGCTGCAGAACTAAATTATGATACTAAATATATTTAAACAATTTTTTAGGAAAAATTGCATTTATTATTATATTGTATGTTTTGTGAACATTATATTATATCCTCTTTGTGAATAGTATATTATGCAATGTCATAAACATTTTCTGTCTTTGCTGGCTTGGAAGGCTATTTAAAATAACTTAAACTTTTGGAAATACTTCATTAAAATAGTTTATATTTTAAACTATTTTTACATCAGCATTTTTTAAAGTTTTATATTTTTTCTGTTTGTATTTTAGAGATAATGCTGTATAAAGTGCTATTTGTATACAGTATATATATATATATATATATATATATATATATATATATATATATATATATATATATATATAATAAATGTATCCTCTAAATAAACCTATATAGTTTTATAAGTTCATAACTGGGGTAGTCTTAGTGTGCTTTACTTTTTAAATTAAGAATAAATTAATTCTTATAAGTATATTGCATCTCGTATATTGTGTATACTTTTATCACCTACAGGAAAGAGATAAGATAATGCCTTTGATAATCCAAGGGTATAAGGATGCTGCAGAAGAGGCAGGCACTTCAGTTACAGGAGGCCAGACTGTTTTAAACCCATGGATTGTACTTGGTGGAGTAGCAACTACAGTATGTCAACCCAATGAGTTTATAATGTAAGCAGCTTATATTCTAATAATAGATTACATAGATTTTGGAGCTTGGTTTATTTTATAAGACATTGTGTTGACTTGCTTCACAAAATTTTATATCATATGTAAATTTTGCACTTTCATATATCGTTTTAATTGTTATGGCAACATCTTCCTGAGCTGCTGAAAAGGTATGAGTTAGCTTGTATGTGGTCAGCTATCATTTTCCACCTAATTAATAGAAATTAGACATGCAAGCTCACCTGAATGTATCTAATGCAAATAACCAGTTCACCTGCTCTCTCCACTTCCATTTATTTTTGTGACTTGTATTATCAGCATTGTCCCACACACCCTATCCCAGATACGTGCAAAATCTCTGGATAGCTTTCCATATTATGAGAAGCAGTCTTGTTACATAGCAAGCTTAATTTACTGTTATTTTAGCAGAAAATATTTTAAACATTGTGTTGTTCAGTGCAGTTTGCAGTAGAGGTAGGGGAATGTGATATGATATAGTTAGGCAATATTTTTTTTTAATATATTATCAATGCACTGAGAAGAAGTAGGATTTTGTGGGGTATCTACGAGGATGTCAAAGATTGCACATCTTCATTATTAATGCTATCATTAGCATTGGTGTTAAACAAATCTTAGATGAAATTAAAACAGAGAATTTGGGAAAGAATTGTTGGAGTTCAAGGTATACATTTATTTGGAAACTTTACAAGATTTTCTGTATCTACAACTTCATCTGGTGTTGCGAGTGAAATAAGAAAATTCCAAATAGAGCGGTCCATGTACTTTCAAAAGCTCATTGTCATATTCATTTATGCACATTATGATCCATATTTGAAATCTATGTAAGATATATGTGTTTTAAATATATTAATTGTAAAGAAGACCTGACCTGCTATTTGGTTATCAAATTACATTATATGTAAAATAATGACAGCTCTGCCAAGTGCTTGCAGAAATGCAAGACCAAAATGTTCCTCACAGTTTTCTATGTACACATTTATGTGACAGCATTTCAGAGTGCAATGTTTTTTAGATTTTCGATGACATTGAATTGCCACGGTATTTCTGAACTCTTATTGCAGTTTTTGGCATTCCTAGAGTATTACAGTGGCGTAATTCCAGCTAGTCCTCCAGCTGAAAGTTAAATTATGCCTATAAATCAAGTCCTTGCTAAATTGTATCCATTGCATATTGTACATTTTTCATTTTGTTTTAGTTATACATAAGACATAATTATGTTTTTTGTTAGCGTTTTCTCTGTGTAAGTTGTAGAGTATAACATAATAATTTCAAGCGTATTTAATACATTTCAAATTTCTTTATAAACCAGTCCTGTTAAACAGCAATAATCTCATGTAAAGACCTAGTCAGTCTTTAATTTTTTACCCTATATGTTATGGTACTAATGAACAACCTTGCCATAGAAGTGTGTTATAAGCAGTCATTGAATAACATGGAAATCTAACATTAATTAGCCATTTGGGTTTAGGTCAGGCAGTCAGTTTACATAGTCTGTGTGTATTTTTCTCAGTGTACTCTGTTTTCCATTTCACTTCTCAAAGATGTATTTGTAAAGTTAAGTGGTAGTGGATATGTAGACCCCACCTAGCTGTATTGAGGGAAGCAAAGAAATGCAAGCATTTAGTGTCAAGATTAGGGGCAGTGAGACTTGAATAACCCATGCATAAGAACAGTAATACCTTAATGAGCAGAGTAAGAGTAGGTAATAGGTGTATGGACAGCCACAAAACAACAGAAACAGCATCTGAGATTAAGAACAATATAAACATTATCTAAACTTGTCTATCCAGAGCAGGATGACAGGAAACCTGGAGCCTACTCCAGTAGGTTTGGATGCAAGACAGGAAAAATCCCTGGTATGCAATATGTATGATATGGTTGATGTTAAGAATAAAAAGAATATGATATTTCAACTATTTCTGTTTTGAGAGAGAGAGATAAATCAAAAAAAGGGGGACAAATATTTTAAAACATAATTCTGCCACTGGATTATTTTCACAATATCAGGTATTTTGAGCTGTGAATATAAACTAAAAAAAGATAAATTAATAAATATAGAATAAATACAAAAACACTAATTAGCATGTTTAGTTTTTCACCAGTTGGCAGACTCTCTTCGCCTACATACCTGTAGTTCAGTAGAGACATTGCCAACTCAGGAATTTTACAAGGTTTGCATCGCTTCGTTGTTAAACAACTTTTTTAAACCAAAAGTGACTGGTCAGTAACAATATGCTGATCTTGTATGATGACCTAGTCAGTCTCTCAATCAGTGCTGCTTTATTTTCTCCTGTGCAAAGTAGCAGGTGAATTATTGTCAACAAAATGCAGGCACCTGAGAAATAAACTAAAACATTACTCACTCATGATTTTTCTGTCCATACTGTAAAGCTTTTGTTGACCAGCACATTCCCATTTCAGGCGTTTTAATATGATATACAGCAAGCACAAAGAAAGGTGGCACAGTAAATTGCTTTCTGTTTCACACGCTTTATGCGCCCGTGTTCAGTTTGCTTTGTCACCAGAAATGCTGTGTGAATACCCGCCCTCCTTCATCAGCTGCCATTCACTGGATGAATACATGCGGGTGGCTTGTGGTGGATTACTTTCTGTTTTAGAGTTAAAAGTTACAAGAATTAAAGACTAATGGCAAGAATATTAATTCAAAAAAGAAAACAAAATATTTTTTGTATATTATTTTATTTCAGTTAGTCTTTCCAGCTACTTTAATACTTTTGTTAAGTTTTAGTTTTTTATTTCAGCTTAGTTAATTTATTTCAGTTTACAAAAATGTTTTTTAATAATACTTTCAGTTTTGATTTTTGTTTTTGCTAACTATAATAACCTTGTTCTGTAGTAATTTGAAAAGCATGAAAAGATTTCCGTCTATATTCAAATTCCAGTCAATGTATAATTCATACAGGTAGAAATGAACAAACATGAATTTTAATTTTTCACTCATACACATTGCTTACCTACTTTGCTGTACATGTTTGTTTTATAAAATTATCTTCAATTTTACTCAAAGTATTTATTTTGATTATTATGTTTCTACAGTCTGCATCTGTAAATTTTTGGAAGAGTAGAAAACTGCACTTGGTTGTGTATACGTTTGTTTTTTCATATATGTAAACCGTTCAGGCACTGTGAATATTGTAGTTGCCTTTTGCTGTTGACTTTGATGCAAGGTAATGTGTCTCAAACAACAGAATTTGATGAATGTGATTGTACTGTATGTCTGTGGTATATACTTGCAAGTTAATTCTTTAACCTTTAGCTTTACTATGGTATTTTTTTACATATGTAATTCAGTAGAACCAATGGTACCAGGTGGAATGGTTATACAAAAAATGGAAGTATTTTTTTTATTTCTGTTATTTGTATATTCTTGTTAGACTGTGTGATATTTCATTCTCCACTTTGTCATTTTGAAATTGAATACTATATTAATGGCTTTTGAATGAATTGAATTTTAGTTGGGCATTTGAGATTTTTACTCAGGTACCACAATTTGTCCTTTTTGACACCTTGAAATTTTGGTTACTTTAGTGCCCATGAATTTACAATCAGAAAGAAAAATCAATAACAAATACTATAATGTTATCTAAATGGTAGTATTTTGATATTGAAAATCATAAAGAAAAATGTTAGCAAATAATACTGAAATTAAATATAAATAACAAGAAAACGCAGGTAACATGAGCAACATTGTAGTGCAGTAGTTAGCTTTGCTTCACTTCCTAACAGCTCTAAGAGTAGGCCTGCTTAAAAATATTGATTTTCAGATTAATCATTATTGTTTGTTTGTATCGATTCTTAAAGTCTCAAGATAGATCTTGTGAATCTCTAGCCTAATCAATTACTGTATGTAGATTTTTTGCTTACCATTGTTTTTGGCATCCAATCCCGTAGATGGCGCTAATGCACCTGTTAAAGTTTTCTACAGAAAAAGCACGTTAGGTTAGGTTAGGTTTAGGTTTATTTGTCATATATAGGTTAACACAGGGTCAACATACAATGAAATGTGTATGATGAGAAAAACAAGTCACTCAGCCTAGATCCAATAAAGCTAAAAAAAAAAAAAAATAAATAAAAATTACAAGTTAAAAATAGACTAGCTATATAAAATAAAATGTGTACGTTTTAAAAGAAGTTATAGAGCAATATGAGTTGAATGAGCAGCAAGTACAAATGACAGTTATTGTACAGATAATGTTTTATAAGTACAGATGCATATTTCATAAAGTGCAGATGCATGTTCCAGTCAGTATTCAGAGTATGTGCAGGTACAGTTAGTGTGTGAGTAGTGCAATGTAGATGTCATGTAAGTGTATGTAAGTGTTCAGGTGTTGCTGTTGAGGAGTCGAATGGCCTGGTGGTAAAAACTGTTCTTAAGTCTTGTAGTCCAAGCAGCCAGACTCCTGTATCGTCTGCCAGACGGTAACAAGGAGAACAGCTGGTGTGCTGGATGACTGTGGTCCTTTATGATGCTGTTTGTCTTATGCAAGCACTGATGGAGGTAAATGTCTTCAATGGCAGGGAGACTCTTGCCCGTGATGTGTTCTGCTGCCTTCACCACTCTCTGTAGTGATTTCCGGCTGCTAGCAGAGCAGCTCCCATACCAGACGGTAATGCAGCCCGTCAGCAGACTCTCGACCACACTTCTGTAAAAGTTTGAGGTGATGTTGGCATTCATGCCAAACTTCCTCAGCCTCCTCAGGAAGTAGAGCCGCTGGCGAGCTTTCTTGACCACACTGTCTATGTGAAGGGTCCACATGAGATCCTCGGTGATGTTTACTCCGAGGAACTTGAAGCTGTTAACCCTTTCAACTTCTACGCCGCTGATGTAGATGGCCTGGTGTTCTCTGCCTTGTTGTTTCCGATAGTCCACGATCATTTCCTTGGTTTTGCTGACGTTAAGAGACAAGTTGTTATCCAGGCACCAATTGCTCAGTGCCAGCACGTCCTCTCTGTAGGCCGTCTCATCGTTGTCAGTGATAAGGCCTATGATGGTTGTGTCGTCTGCAAACTTGATGATGGTGTTTGTGCTGTGTTTTGCAACACAGTCGTGGGTGAACAAGGAATACAAGAGGGGGCTAAGCACACAGCCCTGCAGCGCTCCTGTGTTTAAAATGAGTGATGAGGACGTGTGTTTGCCGACTCTCACCACCTGGGGCCTGTTTGTGAGGAAAGAGAAAATCCATCTACAGATGGTCGTCCCCAACCCAAGGTCGTCAAGCTTCAAGACGAGCTTTGAGGGGATGATGGTGTTGAATGCCGAGCTGTAATCAATGAACAGCATTCTTACATATGTATTTCCTCTTTCCAGGTGGGTGAGGGCAGTGTTTATTGTTAGCTCAATGGCATCCTCTGTCGATCTGTTTGCTCTGTAAGCAAATTGGAGAGGATCCAGCGTGTCGGATAGGGAGGAGCAGATGTAACCTTTGACCAGTTGCTCGAAGCACTTCATAATGACCAAGGTCAGTACAACTGGGCGATAGTCATTCAGACAGGAGACCACTGGTTTCTTTGGGACAGGAATGATGGTGGATGCCTTGAAGGAAGTGGGGACCACTGACTGCCTCAGGGAGAGATTGAAGATGTTGGTGAACACACCTGCTAGCTGGTCAGCACACGCCCTGAGGGCACGGACTGGGATGCCATCTGATCCCGGAGCTTTGCGAGGATTGACCTTTTTGAAGGACCTTCTCACATCAGATGTTTCAAGGATCAGAGTGACAGACTCACTGCTCCCTTGAGGATATAGCACCTGTTCTTTGTTGGCTGCATCAAAATGAGCATAGAAAGTGTTGAGCTCGTGTGCAAGACATGCAGTGGGCTGAACACTGACTGAGTTTTTCTTTTTATAGTCCGTGATGCAGCACAGTCCATTCCACAGGCGCTTGGTGTCAGAGCTGTGGTAGCTTGGCTCCACTTTGTCCCTGTAGTCCCATTTGGCCTTCTTGATGGACCTCCGGAGGTCGTATCTGGCTGCTTTGTATGCATTAGAGTCCCCTGAGCCAAAGGCAGAGGTCCGCGCCTTGAGCTTAACCCGAATCACCCTATTTACCCAGGTTTTCTGGTTAGGATATATGCAAACGGTGGTTTTAGTGACAACATCGTCAATGCACTTGCTGATATATCCTGTGACAGAGGATATAATACTACACATTTAATACTACACATAAAATGTTGTGCTCTGTTTAACTGAAATCATCGTCTTCTACACTTAAGTCAAATGTGTGGACTTGCTACAGATTCAAATGGTGTGTTGGTAAAGAACAACTGGATAAAAACAAAACCACATGTAGTCTGCTAAGCTCAGAAGTTAATTATTGTTGTACCACAACAAATTAGAGAAAGCACTTATCCCATCACCCAGAAATTTTGTCTCCGTCGACATCCAAATGATTAGATCTCCAAGCTTCTGTCGAATTCACCTTGTGCCCAAAAAATAGCAGAAATATATACCAGATTTTATCTGTAAAGAAAAAAGAGACCCTAGAACGTGCCTCACCCAGCAAAGCAAGTGGGCAGTTGTTGAAATTTTCAGAGCAGCCTATGATACAAAAGTGAGCATGTGCTCAAAGTAGCCAACTTAAAGTAGCTTCATAATGGTAAGTTCTTTTTCTTTTATGTTCCATTACTTAAGTGCCACTGTCAACAGGCATCAGCTCTAGATCCTCATTTTAAAATGCTTCCTTTTTGTCTGAAGACTGTTGGGATACATTTTTGAGACTGAGTAACATGACTGCTATAAGTAAGCAACTGAATATATGTGTAACTTGTAGAATTAAGACACAAGTCTTCCTGCTGTATCTTTAAATTTGACTAATTCAAGATTATTTTAAATGCCTAATAGGGGAATAAATTTGGCTAAAAGTTTAGTTGAAGGTTGTCTAAATGGAAATTCATAACAGACTAATAGGTTATTGAATAATATTTATTATTTAAGAAGCAATATTTGATTAACTTATTATAATATTAATCGCAATATTATATATAGATGTTTTATAAAGTAGATGCCATTGCATTGTATTAAAACAAGGAGCCCCTCTTAGTATGTGTGGACTCTGATGTGGTGATACAGTACATATGTTAGTTAATTATGGTGCAGTGCTATGAATTTTTTTTTTCTTTAAAGAGCAATATTTTTTTGTTCCATATCTTCCTTTTTTTTTTTTTTTTTTTTTTTTTTTTTATGAAAACTGGATTTAGAAAAACTCAAAAGGATACTCACAGCTGGTTTTATATTAAAATATCGCTATACTCCAAAATATCAAGCAAAATTCTCAGAATAAAAAAATAAATAAAAATATACACATAAAATTAACACATTTATGCAAGATCTGTAGCTTTTTTGGCTGAATTGTTACTTTCCCAATTGTAAAGTGCCGTATACATTTAAAATATAATGATGTGATGACAACAACATTAAAGTGCAGTTTACATCTATCTAAGTTTTACTTTGTGAGTTTAAATTTAAGAACACAATTTGGTCAAAGTTATGGTAATTATTTTCTCATATGTTTGTTTTATTTACTTATTTTTTGGAGTATTTTTTCGATTTATTTCAGGCCAGACAATGCTGTTCCAGGAGATGTTCTTGTTTTAACAAAACCCTTAGGGACACAAGTAGCTGTTGCTGTACATCAATGGTTGGATATTGTAAGTTTATCTCTTGTTCTTGTCAGTTTCTGTGGTTGAATTGTTTCAGGGTTGATTTATGAATTT
Source organism: Erpetoichthys calabaricus (assembly GCF_900747795.2). Classification (NCBI taxonomy): domain Eukaryota; kingdom Metazoa; phylum Chordata; class Cladistia; order Polypteriformes; family Polypteridae; genus Erpetoichthys; species Erpetoichthys calabaricus. The sequence goes on from NC_041394.2 coordinate 273,812,393, forward strand.
ACTCATCACATGTGAATTCATTTTTTTATTAATGAAAATAATAATTCTTTACATTTATATAGCGCTTTTCTCACTACTTGAAGCACTTTTAAATAGTGAGTGGGGAGTCACTTCAACCACCAGAAATTTTTAGCATCAACCATTTAATGTAAACTTAGTATGTAAGCTTAAGACCACCGGTTTAGCACAAGGGAAGGTAGGAAGTAAATTGTGTTAATCTTTAATATGACATCCAGGTCACATGCTACATTTGTTGTATATGAATTTATATTCATGATTTCCTCAATATTTTAATTTGATATTCTGCAGTTCATTAACAAAAGTTTAGGAGAAATGTATAAAGAGGCTGTGGAAATGTTTTTGTTTGCCTGAAGTCATGTGGAAAAGAATTAGTTTACACAAAAAAATATTTTTTTTCCCATAACAGCCTGAAAAATGGAATAAAATCAAATTGGTGGTAACGCAAGAGGATGTGGAGTTGGCATACCAAGAAGCCATGATGAATATGGCTAGACTCAACAGAACAGGTGATTGTTGCAAACTGTACTAATACCTAGTTGGACTTGGACAGTGAAGTGTTATTGAGTGATATGATAGAACTCATTTGAACTTTTAAACAAAATCAGATCACTAGGTATTAATTTAAAAGTATCCTGCAAAATAACCTTTCCAGCCCAGCCAAAAGTTTAAGAGATGGCAAAACTAAGAGTTATGTAACCCTCTTCCTGTCTTTTAAATTTCTCATTGACCAACAGATATACAGTATGCTGGAAATTTTAATTTCCCTAAACAACACATCTGAATACTCATATATTGTTAAAATAAATAATAGAGACAAGCTTTATTTGAAAAAATACATTATCTAATTATACTGCCTCTTCAAAATGTTCACAGATACAAATTTAAACCGTAAAAGTGATGAGGAAATATTTAAAGCACAGATAACAAAGGAATCAGTATGACAGTGGCAATAAAATCACAAAACTACTTGTTTAAATAAAGCAGTTATTGAGCCTACTTGGTCTTCTGTATACCTCTTTAAAATAAGTTTAAATTGTGCCCAGAAATTCAGTACCCTTGATAATCCAATTAATTATTAAGTTAAATGTTGAATTGACAAACAATGTCAGTTTTAAATATTTAAATGCAGAAGCATTGTATGGAAGAAGAACTAAATGACCCTGTTTGTTTTCTGGTTGTGCTTTTTTCAAGTTTAGACATAGTGAGACTTTAAGCAAATTAATTACGAACATTGTTACTTTTTGCAAAATTGATTATATCTAATGTTTTGTTTATAGATATGCTATACATATATGATACAAAAGTAGCATATAAGTGTATATTGTTTAATTTGTGTTTTACAGCGGCCGGCTTAATGCACACTTTCAATGCCCATGCAGCTACAGATATTACAGGGTTTGGAATCTTAGGGCATGCACAAAACTTGGCTCGACAGCAGAGAAATGAAGTGTCATTTGTCATCCATAATCTTCCTGTGCTAGCGAAGATGGCAGCTGTAAGCAAGGCATGTGGAAATATGTTTGGTTTAATGCACGGGACATGTCCAGAGACATCCGGTAAGAAAATTTTACAGTATATGGATTTTGTTCTAATGAGCAAGAGTTGCTTTTCCTTCAGTGGGAGGTAGGCCTGAGCATCCTTAGTACATGTTCATACCATTTCATTTGCTCTTGTCGGTCCAGAATGAAACAGTCAATTTCATTTCTGCCCTTTTGAATAAGATACAGAGGTACAGTAAAACCTTAATTATCCATCAGGGTTGGGGCCAAGGCCAAGACAGATAACAGAACAGCATTTTTAAAAATTATATACAGTAGATCAGTTTAGCGAATAGTCGTATTTATTTACAAAACAAATCTATATTAACAAAATATGATATAGTATTAACAAAATTAATTACTTCATATAATATTGTAATAAGTAAATACAACTCAGAGGTACTGAAGTTTTCTACGTTTTACTTGGAGTCTTTGTTCTGTAGCAGAAGGTTCCCTGTCCAGCTTTCCCAACCAATCAGTTTATCCCCTACCACTTACATTCTTTTATATCTCTGTATTGCAAACACTCCTTATTGTCTCCTTACTCTCTACTCAAAACTTCCATTCGCTGCTCTTTCCTTTTTCTCCTAACTTCTCTTGTCACTCATCCCCTAAGAGGTGTGTCCGCCCCTTACAGAACCGAAGCCCTTCATCCAGTCCCATCAATTACAGCATTCATTCCACCGTTTCTGCTCCTGCACAGAGCTTCACAAGCAGTCTGTACGTCACAATATATTAACAAAAAATAACAGAATTTAAAAAGTAAGTTACAATACAGAAGAACATTAACATCAATACAGAATAACATTATCAGTGGTTTCCATTTTTGACATGTTTTTCAATTTTGTCAGTATCACGCTTTATATCGTTCACTGTTGTAATTCCTACTCTATAAACTGAGAAATAATTGAAGAACTTTCGCTGTTTTATAAATGTTTAATTCCAGATTTTTGTGACAATTCCAATACCACATGCATACATTTATCATCCATAACAATGCATAGTACATTAATTCCAACAAAAGATAAAAGCTACAAAATGCTATTAGAACTGAATGCAAGTAACTGACACTGTGATTTCAAAATGGTGCATGACACATGGTGCTGGGGAAGAACACTACGTGCTAGCAGAAGGGTGAGTTGTTCTAACGTGCATAGCTCATAACGTACCACACGGCGGTAGTAGTACACTAATATGCAGGTGCTGGCGTCCTCCAAAAATTCCATTTTGAGATTTTGATGAATCTCGATGTTTTAGACCTCCTTGAGTCTGAAAATACCATTTTTGGAATTATGTCTGTGTGTCTGTCTGTGTACAGTATGTGTGTGTATATAAACACGATAACTTGAGTACACTTTCATTTAGGTCAAACAAATTTTACATACAAGTATTATGTACAAAACATAGATTTATATCAACTTTGTGGCTATTTCCTTTAACCGGAAGTGGTACTTTACTTTTTTTTCATGCAGCTGCAGAGTCTGCTTTATTCAACTTTACTTTTATTGTAATTGTTCAATATATTATTAATTTGATTTGTTGTTAATGGTTCTTTAATGTACATAATGTAAAAATATAATCATTGTCTTGCAGTTTACTCCTCAAATACCCATCCCCATATCTGAGTATACATATTTTTTTTTATTTTTTTTTAAATTAGAACTGTACAATTTTTTAACTATTAATGTAATAGTGTTATTTTGTGATTTTTATTTTTATTATTATTATTTTTATTTTTAATTAAGTGAAACAGTAAAGCACACTGGATGAGATCAGTATTATGAAAGCGAATTCACTACATGAGTAAACCTTTAAAACTGCTATTAACTGATATTAAACAAAAATGATAAAATCTCAGGTAGGAAAAATTCTAACTTTATGCCTAGTTAATAGCTAGCATTCTTTTTCTCTCACCAACTCTCACAGTGTTGTCTTTTTAAACGTAATTACCTTTTTAGGGCAAAATTGGGTAAATATGTTTTTAAAAGATACACTTCTGCCTACTAATGTTGTGTTTGTTTATCTCATACTGTCTTATTTCATTAAAGAAAAGAACAAAATACATGTTATTTACATGTTTGAGGTCCTTAATTTGTGAAACAGCTTTGTATCTACAGCTTTACAGTTTGCAGCAAGATGTATTTATCAATTTTACAGTCTAGTAACCTTAGAAAATAATATCTTTTCCTTATAAAATGTGTTTTGCTTCTTTCTTTAAAGGTGGCTTATTGATTTGTTTACCTCGTGAACAAGCAGCTCGATTTTGCGCTGAAATAAAGTCTCCAAAATATGGCGAAGGACATCAGGCCTGGATAATTGGAATTGTAGAAAAAGGCAACCGCACAGCCAGAATTATTGACAAGCCACGGATTATTGAAGTAGCTCCACAAGTTGCAACACAGAATGTCAATCCAACTCCAGGTGCCACATCTTAATTTAGGAAAATAAAATCTGTCCATTTTTAGTTAGGTATATATTCTAGCACCACTCTAGAGTATAAGAATCTTACTATATTATTTTGTATCATACCTGCCCAATTTTTGGCCTTAGGGTGGCTTGTGTATGCATACAATGTGTTTAAAAGAAGTCCATTGCCTTTATTTTTTTCTGTTACATTAACTGAAGATGCACCTAATCTTAAGGCAGCTTCTAAGTTGAGAATAATATTATCCAATACTGTTGATTCATTTTGAATCTTTAGACGTGTCGTCTATTGCCACATAGGCTCTTTTTAAAGGTGCTTAAAAATGGCACACATTACCAACAAGTAGCGTGATAGCGTTTTTGTTTGTCCGTTTACTATTTGTACAGTTAACCCTTAGACTAGTGTACAACACATTTCAAATGCCTTGAAAGATGAATGGATTTTTAATTTACAGATGAGAAGAGAAACCTAACTCTAATTGTTGCATGTTGTCACCTTCAGTTTTCTGTGGGTTCCTTTGTAATTCAGAAGCATTACTTTTCTTACATTTTGTGAAACAGCACATTTGACAGTGCTGGCTATGTCCTAAAGTGTTAATGTTGCATGGTAGTCATCTGTGTGGAAGGAAGAATTCTTGCAAGCTCACTTTTGTACAGTATCACAACACTTCCTTTATTTGCAGTTTTTGTTATTCTGCACGGATGATCACTTAAGAAGTCTGAATAAATTTGCTATAGAAAGGGTGCAGACTAAGTCAGTGACTACAGTAAAAAAAAAAAAAAAAAAAAAGTAATTGTTTATTAAGTACATGACACATTTTAAATATTATATATAATAATGATCTATTCTGTGGATGGTAGTGTATTACTTTTTATATTTTGTATAGTAATAATAGACTTCATTTTATTTTCATAAATACATGAATTTGTTTAATATGTTTCATAGCTTGCATCCCCTTATTTTGCAAAACTTAAATAGTGTGCACGCTTTTGTGATCTATGTACAATTTGCCAAGAATACTACTTGAGGTACAAACTCATCCCCATAATTGTTTCATTTTTTTATTGCTCTTATGTAATAAGATGCACTTGTGTTTTTGTATAATACTTGCCAATTTCCTGTTTTCATTATATTTTATATTTCCATTTCATAGCACATCTACATATTGATCTTTGAAAGATGTTTTTATCACAACATTGTGTCCTGTTATGTGGCTAGTTTTATAAAGGTATATTTGTCACAGAGGTTCTTGACTGTACAGAGTATTAATCAGTATTGAACTCCATTATGTACATAGACATAATTATGACTAAGGAAGTTGTCTGCTTAATTCTGGTCATGTCTAAACTTGTCATACAACGTCTTTAAAATCTCTCAAACAACTGTACTGTAATTTGTATTAAAAAAAAAAACAAACAAAAAAAAACAACAGCAACACCACCTGATCTGGCTATCTTGCAAACAGGGTCATGTGAAACTCAAATAAAGACAGGTCACTGTTAACCATTTCTGCACTGTTCTTTTAATTTTCTCAGATGTTCTTTGTTGTACTTCAGACTTCAGCTTCATTGCTGGTGGCCTTTCTGTAAGAAAATGATGAGCAGAATTCCTTAAATGACTACATAGTATGTGACAGCCTGTTATTTAAAACAGACCTAACCTTTTAATGTCATTTTTAAGTATCCAGACCTATTTGAATTGTGCATCTTGAATTAAGAATACACTTGTTTGTTCTAGTATGTCACTAAGCAATATGGATAACCTTATATTTTTATTCATAATTAAAATATTAATGATGAGCTGCACATGCAACAACAGTGAAAGAAATGGGAGATTATTGTAGAATAGTATGAAAAATCAGAATATCATCACCTATTGGTCCTGCAGTTTATAAGTAAACTGTAATGTGAATGTTCTGTAGGTATAGATGTTCATGTACGGTTAATCTCGTTGCTGTCTTTGGCTATCCTATATTGTCATATTAAAACTGTCACTGTGTTATATATAATAATTTTGTATGCTACATATTTTATTAAACGATATTTTGTATTTTTATGAAAAATAAAAGCGTGTAACATGATTGCTGAAAGTGGGCAGGCAAAAATATGTTGATTAGAAAATAACATTGAGAGCAAATGACACTAAAATGTATGCAAGCCTATAAAAGAATGTATTTGCTGCATACAA